>NC_088100.1:41252253-41364753 GCF_036370855.1 Dromaius novaehollandiae | reverse complement strand
CCAGTGGTCAACCTTATCATCCACTTACACAGTTCATATCTTACGGATGTGACTGTAAGGATGCTATGGGAGATGATGTCAATGGTCTTGCTAAACTCAGCATCAGCTGCTCTCCCACTGTACATGCACCTAGTTATCTCATCATAGAAAACAGATTAGTCAAGCATGATTTGGCCTCAACAAATTATTGCTTGCTGTCCCCAGTCACTAGCTTGTCCTTTGTGCTTGTCCAGCGTGTCCTTCAAGAAAATGGCTTTGAGGAGGCTTTGCTGCACAGCTTTTCCAGGACCTGAAGTAAGGCCAACTAGCCTCTGGATCCTCCTCCTCCTTGTGTTCTTGAAAGAGCTGCAGCATTTGCCTTTTTTCCAGTCATCAGGAATCTCCCTCAAACACCATGACCTTTCCAGGGTTTTAGAAAGCAGCATCACAATGACATCAGCCAGCTCCCTCAGTGCCCTCAGGTGCATCTCGTCTGATCATATCCATTTGAGCTCATGCTGCAAATGACTTACTTTTTTGCCCTGGAGCTCACATTTAGTAAGTACATATGAGGGGAGTGGTTCTAACTTCTTTTTTTTTTTTAATTTTTACAAGTTTATTTCCATTGAGGGACCAATCTTCAGCGCAGAGCTACTGAAAAATGAGCATACTTGGCTAAAATTTTAGCTAAAGATTCCCATATCACTTCTGTTTAAATTCAGGCTAAGTAATTCTGTTTAAATACTCTCTGGATTCTGTGTCATGGCACATTGAATTCCAGAATATTAAACTGAACACTGGTGATAAGAACTAAATCGTAGCATGGGTGTTTCAGGAGCAAATTTGAAAGCTGTGTGTGAGGATCCTTCATGTTTAATGAAACTTTCTGAGTTTCTGTAATATGTATCATGTGTCCCTGAAAGCCATGTAGTTGAACGCATTTAAGAGGTTAGTCAATTTAGCATGCCAAGCAATGTTTGTTACATGGGGGAAACATAGTGACCTGTAATTTAATGTGTTTCTATGTAAAATTGGTTGTGCTGTGGTTCAAAAGGAAATCAAGAGTCAGATGAAGAATTTGTGGAGCACTTCTCGGCACAAGCAGAAACTGTTATCCATGCTGTTCTGTACGCCATCCAGTGTTTGGTAGAGAGAAAACAGGAAGACGGAAAAGATGAAGAAAAATCGCCAGAGGAAAATGGTAAGTTTGTGGATTTAGTTAAGGGGAAGTGAGAGTTTAAACTATGCACACCTAAAAATACCTTGTACTGTCTAGCAGAAGTACCAGTACTCAAAAAGATTGCCATTTTAATAGGAGTTGTCCATGTAAACAGATAGGATGGAAATTTATAGATTTCTTGCTTTAACTTCTTTTTAGAACATCTAATTTGATTCCTGTATTTTTTGTTTTTCTGTGTTGTAATAGAAGATGATGCAGCCTCATTTGAAAGGCTTAAAGCAGGACACTTAACTAAGCTTTTGGATGAAGATCTCTCTGCTGATTTGGATTCTTTGCATGTGCAGAAAATAATTTCAGCTGTTTCAGAGCTCTTGGAGAACCTGAAATCTTACGGGGAAGATTACACCTCAGATAAACATAAGGTAAAATTGCCCTTCCTAAAAGTTTCTGGCTTTGGTGTCTCAAATATTTGAAACTGTGAACTTAGGCAGTAAAACAAGCAGTGCTTTTCCTTTTCTGTCTGATAGCTTAGAACTACAAGGATGTAAGAAATCCTTGCCAGATGTAGATATTATTCTTTAGTGAAAAAACAGATGCACCTTTAGGAAGAGGGAAGAAGTTTCATTTTTGTGAAATGTGAAAGCTAGAAAAAGCTTTGGGAACTTTGGAAATTATAACTGAATGTGCCTACCAATGTTTCTGGTTTGAGCAATTGTTTTCAGTCTCTATTATCACCCTCTGACATATCTCAAGTATGTACATAATTATGTTTGACAGCTTTTCTTTTGTTTTAACTGCAGTTCTTCAACCAGTCCTGCTATTTACTGGTGCGTCTAAAACCCATGCTGTGCAAGTATTCAGACCTTATCCTCTTCTACCTCACAGTTTCACTGGCATCGCACAGGAGTACTGGAAAATTGCTTTCTGTTATAACTAGCATATTTACAGAGCTCGCCCAAAAGGTAAGTTATCAGGGAATAACAATGGATAGATGGTAAGCATATATATAATTTATACAAAAATCTTGAGTAGAAACTAAGCTAAAAGATGTACTTACTCTACTACAGAGAGTTAGTAAATATTGAAATGTAAAAATGTTTTTGTCATTTCTTGGTTGCCTCTTCCAGCATGATCAGTAGCTCGCATAGTTATAAAGTGTGTTGTGAGAAACTGTGTTGTGGGGCACTAGTGCAAGAGATGACTACTTTTGAATGTTCTTATATACTTTTTTAATTTTCTTTTTTTTCATTCTTCTTTAGAACTGACGCCTATCTAGGTAGCATTAAAGCATGTGGAAATTTCAGTCTTTCTAGGGAGAGATGTTACAGAAACAAGCCCA
The DNA here is from genome assembly GCF_036370855.1 of Dromaius novaehollandiae. NCBI lineage: Eukaryota > Metazoa > Chordata > Aves > Casuariiformes > Dromaiidae > Dromaius > Dromaius novaehollandiae. Next base: position 41,362,255 of record NC_088100.1, on the reverse strand, counting down.
GTGTTTTTAAAATGGGGGTAGAGGATTTTCAGTGTAATAACACCTTTTAGAATGTCTTTGATCGTCAGTAAAATATTTATTTTTCCTGTCGTTGACTTTGAAAGCTTGTTTGCCTTTGTAGGGGTTTTGTCTGCCAAAAGAATTACTTGAAGATGAAGTGGGAGAGGGAGCAACACAGTTGCATGATTACGAGGAAGGTGGTATTGGAGATGGGGAAGGCAAGAAGGATGTGAGTGACAAAATAGAAAATGAAGACCAGGTAAGTATTTATGGTTTAATTCAGGTAAAACTGAGACTAAATAAAATACATGCCAAGGAAAAGTTGCTTCTTGTTACTTAGAAATAATATTTTGATTACTGGCATTAGTGGTTTATATCCTGGTGTTTGTGATTATAAGTGCAGTGGTTTTTAGCTGTAGTGTTGGAAACTATTATTTCACTAGAGTTTCTTATCTGAGCAACAGCTTTAACTGTTCCGCAGTCAAAGGTAGCTTATGCCGCTTTGTGTCCATTTTGGAGGTCAGTTTAGTCATTTAAAAGGGTGAACGTACTAATGAAGGTCTGATTTTAAGGAGTAATATGTAAAGTAATGGAAAATAACAGGCTTTAGCTGGTTTAGCAGGATTTGGTTGGAAACAATACATTTGGGTAGAGAGAGACTCATGTGCAGAAGCAGTGTAGTGCAGTTCACATGAGTTCATCTAGACCTTCAGGACTAGGAAGCTCTAGTAGTGACAGCATAAAGATACCTACAGTGACTTTCATAGAGCTATGCTGAATTGAGAAAGCTAATGTGATGCCCAAGACAGTTAATCCAGCTCTGAGCTGGCCTCTTGGCCACTTGGTTCAGTTTGCACATGCATTATGCTTTATTTTCAATACCAGCATCTGCATACAAGAAATGAAGAGTTGTCTCTAAAACAGCCCGAAGGCAGCATTTAGATAACCTTACTATAGGTTATAGTTGGGCTACCAGTTTGTATTTTTAAGGGATTCTGACTGATAAGACAGTTTCTACTCTTGAACAAGTGTGATAGTATTTACTTTAACCCAACTTTATGAAAACAAAGCTTGACTTAAATTTGAAATCCATGTTCTGAAAAGCAAGACACATTGGATGTGTTCAGGTAAAGGCAGCATGAAGTTGTTTTCAGTCTCCAGTTTAGGTTGGCTTTTATCTTTGCATCCAAGGTTATAAATACATTTGTGGTATTTTACACTTTAGGCAAGATGTTTTGTAACTTTTGGCTTTATCAATAATTCAGGTAGAAGACACTTTTCAAAAGGGCAAAGAGAAGGAAAAAGAGGACCCTGATTCCAAACCAGATATTGAAGGAGAAGACAATGCAATTGAAATGTCAGAAGACTTTGAAGGAAAAATTCATGATGGAGAGCAGGAGAAAAAAGGTTTGGCCCTTTCACTAGGGCAGACTCGTAAGAAATGTAATAAATCAATCTGATCCTAAATTCATCTGCACAAGAAGAGAGATATTCCAAAACTAATAAATAAATAAGTGGAATGGACCTTTGTTTTTCCTCTCCTAATAATGCCAAAACATTTTGAAAATGGAGGAGGGGGAAGGGTAAAGAATGGAGAGTTTAAGTCATCCAAGTTTGGCAACTGACACCGATTGAGAGGGAGAGACTATTGCACATATCAGTATGTCCAAGAGAACAGTTTGAATTGTATAATTAGGCCCATATTTTTCTGGGTGTATGTGCACGTCTTTCCCTCTCTTTCTGTTGACTGTATAGGGTGATGAGTTTAGTTTAAGATGTTAAGGAACATGGCTGCTTGCTTGTTTCTGAAGTTAACCAAAAAAGAAAGCTTTATTTCTTCTGTACTGAGACACATTCTGAGCTGTGGTGTTGTACACAGAAAATGATGAAAAATCAGATGAAGAAGAGGAGCTGGATAAGCAGATGGGAAATCTTGATAATGCTGAAGCTAGTGATAAACTGGATGAGAGGCTCTGGGGGGATGAAGATGAAGAGGATGATGATGATGATGCCAGTAGTAAAACAGAAGAAACTGGACCTGGAATGGATGAGGTAAAGAGAAGAGGGGTGGGGAGAACAATATCAAAGGAAATCAACTCCATCAACTTGATATGACCTAGACTATGAGTCTGGATGTAGGCTGTGGTTTTGATGGCTTGCTGGTTTTGAGAGAGAACTGTGCTTGGTTGCATGCCTTTTCCCCTGCCTTTGCCATTCTGTGAGCCAGTTTTGCTCACTACACAGTCTAAAAATGAAACAACTCTATCTCCTAGACTAGTTTTGATCACTGGGTCATCGGCTTGCAGAAGAATCTAACACGCATCAGAGCCAGGACAGTGTAAATATCAGCAAAGGGAAAAGGCAGGAGCAGGGAAGGGCGAAAACATGCAGGGCAAGTGTGGAGCAGGACTTCCTCCTTCCAACAGCAGTGTGCATAACTGCATCTCTTGAAATCCCTTCCTAAGAAGGATTAATTGCGCTGTCAGCTGCATATCATGAATGCAGAGTTGAATCTACCTCAGCACAATCAGATTACAGTTAGTCTTCAAGAGCTTCAGCTCTCAACTACTTATAGGAGAACAACTGTGATTTATATGTGCTATGGTGAGCTGCGGCTTGGCATGGAAATTAGGATGCTAGGTTTCCCATCTGAACCATTTGCTTACTTCAGATGTAAGTTGTATCTTGGTTTGCCAGGTGCGTCTAGAATAGTAGATTATAAATTTGTATAGTTCTCTGTGTTGATTCTGATAATTATAGATTATGCCCTCAAAGAAGGTACTCCCTTGTGTAGCAGGCTCTTTGCTCTTGGAATGGGATAATTTTTGTATATCTTAAGTTATTTGGGTTTGTTGTAGGAGATGCTATATTATTCATGCTTTGAGAAGCCTGTAATATAATTGAGTTTCTTTTGGATTTGTTGGTTAATAGAAGGATTCAGAGCTCGTTGCAAAAGATGATAATTTGGGTGCAGGAAACAAGAATGATAAAAAACAACTTCCCAAGGATGAAGAAGAAGAGAAACAAACAGAGGACAGTGGAAACAAAGAGAAAATCCATGAACAAATTGATGAGGTAAAAATGATTTAGAATAAAGTAGCTTGCTTTTAAACCATAACCTGTTGCTCACCTCATGCCTTTCTGAGAATTTGAAGGGCTCTTTAATACCAAAGCGTGTTCAGAAAAGTTAGTTCATTTCAGAGCCAAAAGTTAACCATATTGTATCCAATATGTTATAGATATATTTCACTGATACAAAATTCAGAAAGTGTTTTTGTTTGCATTAACCTAAATTAGTAATGGCTGCCAGAACAGTCTTTGCACTGAATTGATGTTTTGATGAACACAGCCAGAAGTTCTTGTTCTGTTGTCTTTTAGCAGTTATCTCAGGTCACTAGGACTTATCCCAAAATTTGTAAATAGTATGTGTAAAGGTTCTGCATAGTGTGGAAGAGCACATTTACAAGAAGACTTAAAAGAAAAGAATTAAATACATGTACCTGCTTATACCCATAATATTACATACTTCTAAAATTGGGGCCTTGTCTGTCCCTAAGCAGGGCTTTTCCAAAAATCTTCTGGAACCATAGGCTAGACAATGGATATGCATCCTGATGAGTGACAGATCCTGTTCAGAGACTTCAAGTTGTAAAAACTCTATTCAAAACACAAAACATCCTGTTTTGAAGAAGTATCAATTTATTTAAAAGCATTTTCCAAATTAATCATTTTTGCTATTCATGAAGATGTGCATTGTAGGAAATTCTTTCACTGATCAGAATGTAATGTATCCAGTACCTCTGTGTCCTAGAGAATTGAGAAGTTTCTTATTTCTCTTTTTCCTCCCACTTTCTTCCCACTTCTTACTTGCCTGTGCTATTCTTTTTCCTCGTTCTCTTGCTTACAGCGCGAGTATGATGAGAATGAAGTAGATCCTTATCATGGCCAGCAAGAAAAGCAGCCTGAAGTTGAACCTTTGGACCTTCCTGATGACTTCAACCTGGAGAATGATGAGAAGAGTGATGATGAGGAGAAAGAGGGTGAAGGTACAGCTGCAAATCTCTACACAGATTCCCAGTGGAAAGCCAGATGGAAATAGGGGGGGAACAGTTGGATAATGAGCTCCTTTTTATTAAAATAAAAAGGTGGTGGTGGTAGAATTCTGTATAACAAAAAGCTGCAATTTTGATATGTAATGCCAAAATAGAGACATTAAAGGTGATGTTGAGGTCTTATCTGACCCCTTACCTTCCTTTCACGCACGCTGTGGAGCAGGCTTTCTTACGGCATCCCAAGTGATGCACCCTAACTTATGCTAGAAGCTTATCGTTTCCTTCTCCAGTTGTTTTTTCATTTTTAGTATTTTTCTATGATATTTACAAGCATTTGTACTTAAAATCATCTGAACATCAAGAAAATTAGATAAAAGGAAATTAACAGGAATACATCCTGCTGTATTGTTAGATATGAACCAATTGTGACTCTTAAAGAAAATACCTGCTGTAGAAAAGCAGATTCTATGTATAGAATCCTCTATTTTCTCTGCAAGCTTTTTTTTTTTTGGGGGGGGGGGAGGGGGGGCTGTTTTATTCCATATATCTATAATACAGTATTCACTGTCTCTATACTATACTGAAAGTTTTGTATACAATTCTGATTCTTGAATTCAGAAGAAGAGAATGCTTTTGAAATAGATGAGAAACCTCCTAATTTAAATGAGGCAGAGAATGCAGAAGATCAGAATGGAAAGGATAGTGGCGATACAGATAGAGATGATCAAGATGCAGAGCCAGCTGAAGAAGGCATTTCTGAAGATAAAGAGGAAAAAGAAGATGGAGGGGAGAAAGATGATGACAATCAAGACAGAAATACAGAAGACACTGAGGAAGCCGAAGAGGAAGAGTCACAGCCACCTGCTGAGGAAAAACAATCTGCTGAAGAGGAGAAAGAGAAGGGAATTCCCACTGCTGACCAAGGCCTTCAACCTCAGGTAGAGAATAATAAATAAAAGCCTGTGTTATTTTTCCTTATAAGAGGCTTAAGAAATAGGTGTGGTCTATAACAGTTTGAGACAAATTTGAGACTAGATATGTAGGATGTTAGTGAAAATCTCCATCAGATAACAGAGATCTGCTTACTATTAAACTGGTGTATTTCTGTCATACATATTCCTGCTACCTCCTCGCCGTCTCCTTCCCCATACTTTTTAGAATGTTAACATAAACTCATGATATTTCAGGAAGAAGAGGATAAAGATAATTCAGAGAAGGATGAGCAGGTCCCTGAGCCTGAGGAAAGAATGGAGCATGAAACACAAGGGCAGACTGGGCAAGAAAACTTGCAGAGTGACAGTGCTGTTGAGTTGGCTGGAGAAGCTTCAGAGAGAGACCAGTCTAAAGAGGTAAACTACATGAAGTGTTTTAGTTAGAAATGCTAGACCTTGGGAGTATGCTTTCAAATTACAACCAAGAAACTGCTGCCGTATTTTAAGAACTGCTTGATGTTTTAAAAATTGAATCTTAAATTCACTAAAAAATTGAAGATCATGTAGGTACCTTCTTAGTAGTGAACAGTATGGTGAGTTTAGGCTAATTCTTAAGCTGCAGAATTTCTTGTCTGCCTTCTACAGGAATAATGCTTGCAGTTGTGAGCCATTTCTCATTCAGATTGGAAGTCAGCACAGCATTTCAGTTTAATTTCTGAAATTTGTGTACACGGTTGCAAAATCCCTCTTTCAATTACAGTTACAATTTTTTTTGGTCTCTCAGGAATATGGAAGTGGAGCTGCAAGTGCAAATCAGTCAGAAGGCCATGAATCCACACGCATGGCCCGGATGGCTTCTCAGAAGCAAAGCAGAAAAAATACCCAGGTTTGGCTCTCTCTTTCAATTTCTTAAGCTTAGTACAAAATTTGAATGACTTAATATTAAACAGCAAATGGGTAGGATTTAGGTATACACTGTTAGAACTCTTGTTCCTATCAGTGTTAGGTTGCAGCTCACTTGAGAAGTTCACAGTGTTGATTTGTTCATTTTCAGAGTTTCAAGAGGAAACCTGGTCAGGCAGACAATGAGCGCTCAATGGGAGATCACAACGAACGTGTCCATAAGCGACTGAGAACCATAGAATCCAGTAGCGAAGCCAAGCAGAATACAACTCAACCTAAACAAAATGTGGAGGAGGCTGATGCATTTGAACACATTAAAGAAGGCTCTGAATGCTATGATGCACAGACCTATGGTATGGTGGTGTTTCCAGGTGTAAGGAGTTGTCATTGCAGAATCAAGTTCCAAAGCTTCTGTTTATTCATAGTTTTTCCCAGTACCATTTTTTTAATTGTTTAACATTCTTGCTTTGGTTTAAGATGCAGCACCATTTCAGTACGGTAAATACTATTCTTCAATAATTAGGTTCAAACTAATGGTAAGATTTGATTTTCAAAAATACTGAATTTGCTCATAAAGATGGGATTTTAGTCTATTAAACCTATTTAAAATCTTTTCCCTCCTAATCTCACTTCATTTACTTTGAAGACAAAATTGCTACCACACACGCAAAATATTTAGGTTAATATGAAAGGTTCTTTATTCTGCATCAAACAAATTGATGGCTCTTTAAAACCATTCCTCTAATTTAAATTCAATTAAATAAATTCATTTCTAGATTGAGTGCATTAAAGTAATTTGTCTATTTTACTCATAAGGTTTTCAGAGCAATAGCTCACTGACACAACATGACACAGCACAGCAAAAGATAAAAACTGACTGACACAGTAGCTCAGATGATCTCTTCTGAAGTTCACTAAAACTGATATGCAGTGGCCTCAGAATGCAATGTTATGTGTAACATTAGTACTTTTCCTTTGTTTTTCCCTTTAATAAATCTCCTTCCCTTTATACAGATGTAGCTAGCAAGGATCAGGAAAAACCTATTATGCCTCTTGAAGAAGAAAAGGAAGAGGGAGATCCTGAAGATGTACCTATGGAAACAGAAATGCAGAACGATGAGGACCTCAAAGCAGTAGATGCAGAAGAGTTGAGGCCAGAAACAAGGAAGTCTACAGCAACTAAAAATCCTGGTACACTTATTTTAAAACTCTTAAGTGCACACTCAAATGTGTGTCTAAATGTGTACGTAGGTGTTTATATTCACATATAATGTGTGTATATACATTTTCTAAGACTAAAGTATCTGCTCTTCATTGTTTTTGCTATATTGATTTAGAAATTTAGAAAGCAGTAGTGTGACTTGCTGCTTTTTTTCAAGTTAATGGTCTCTTATCTATTCGTTTCTTTGAAGAGGTAAAATGTAAACACTTTTCCACTGGTAAGCACAATGCCAATAATTGGCATATAACAATGCATTCCAGTCTCACCAGCAGCAGCAGCACATAACTGAACTTTTATATAAAACTTTTGGCAAAGCATCAGGATTTTCAGGAGCTCATCTGAATGACATTAGGTGCAGCAGCAGCACCAAAGCGTCACTGTCTTGCCACTTTCTTGCCTAAGTGGGGATGGAAGTAAACAAAACTGAGCTGCCTCAGAGAAAATGTGTAACAGTGTGAATGGTTGGTAGATGAGAAGACGACAGATCTGACTTGTCAGCCACGCAGCCCTAACAAACAAAATAAGCTAGGTATACATAATCTTTTGACAATTGCAACAGCTAATGAAACTCTAGGCTGGAATTTTGAATGATTTTTCTTATCAAACAACTTAAAACGTGCCTGGAGAGAGGAGACAGGAAGCAGCTTTTCTAGCCTAAATTCACCTTCTCCTGTCCCATTCCCTTCAGGTTTGATCTCTTCACTTAAATCTCTTGCTAAACACATTTGCTTTATGGTACAGGCATGCATGTAGTCAATCTCACGGTATTTGTTTTTCTACAAGATTTTCTAACAGCATGTGCTGAAAAGCCTGTGTCTTTGAAATATATCCTACAATATCATACTTTTTCTTTTTTTTCCCTTAGACTAATTCTTAAAAAATGAGTTGAATGCGATAGTAGAAACTGCTAAAATAAAGTTTCTGGTCCACTCATTTGTTTCTAAATTAAATTCTGATTTACAGGAAGCCATTCCATAACAGAAGTGGCTTCTTCTCATTCAAGAGATAAGAAAAGATTGCCATTATTTTTTAAATGATGATTTTCTGAATGTTCTCAAATTGTCATATACCTTATGTTACTTTATCAGAGAGGCTAAGTGGCTTGAAAAATGTATTTCACAGATGGAATTTTCACCTGTTAGATTTGTTCACTAACACCTTTGTTCATTATGCAGTAAGGCTGCAAAAGAGAAAAACAGTTTGCCTAAGGAAATGCATATCTGTTCTAATGAGTTGCAGGTTCTTATATTCACCTGTTCTTAAAGTTGTTTTAGAATGTGTTCCTACAATTGATTATTTTAGAATGTATGCACTCTTCCTAAATAATTTCTGGGTTGCATTACAAAACGTACGAGTTGGTGTAAGAGTTGTGATATAATACTGGTTCTCATATTGTATGTGTGTGTATACATATGTATGTATTTATATGACCCACAAAGTTAAGAAAGAATTTTGTGATTCTAGGATCAGGTGAAAAAGAGTTGGAAATCCAGACTTTTGAATCTGAGGATGTCAATGACTCTACTACTGAAAACCCACCAAAAGTGACAGAAGAGAAGCCAGAGAGAAGCAAGGACTCTACCATCCATACAGCCCATCAGTTTCTGGTGGACACTCCCCAGGTATGGGGAGCATCTTCTCACAATTACAGTAACAGGAACACTCCGTTTTAATTGACCTGAGTTCATGAAACGGAACTGTAATGTTTAGAAGTACTTTCATTAGACAATTCAGTAGCTTGCTGTTCTTTAATAGCAGTATGAAAAGTAACACAAAAACAAAGGTGTATACTGCTGAATGATACCTTTTAAAATGGAAATACCTCACCATTGATTCTATGTGGGAAGGTCCCCATCTTTGCACCTTAAAAATACCTTTTGATTTGCTAACTGTCAAGAGCGGTTTTGCTCAGATGAATCTGCTGGTCAAATGTCCAGGTAGAGGGGAAAGCAATGGGCAAGAGTATGGCCTGAAGATAAAAAGGATTAAGAATGGTGCAACAGCTATGCAGCAGTGACCTTAAAATACCACTGTGGACAGAGAATTCACCTCAGTTAATACACGACAATACACTTGTCAAACAGAAATAGTTGTCATAGCTTAGAAAATCTTGGCACTTCAGGTAACACTCATAGTTGCCCAATATGAACTGTTAGAGAGCTATGAAAAAGCACATTTTGTCATAAGCATTTATGGCATATAAGCAGTTGATGGTAGATAACCAGATGATGAAATAAGAATAAATATTTCCAGTGTCTGTGTTTTAGAAATATGCAGATTTCATGCTATATTATTGCATCCTGAGTACTTATTTTGAGGGGAAGATTTTACTCTTTGTGCACGCCACAGAAAAGAGTATGTGCCAAATATCTGCTGTTTCCCTCTTAATGCAAAAAGGTCTGTTAAATGAGAGGGTGCTCTATTACTATAGTGAGAATAGCTGAGTGCTTTTTTTTTACAACCGATGTGAAAAAACAGGGGAGGTGCTCACCCATTCCAGTAGTTAGCATTAAATTAAACGGGAGAGGGAGCCCTTGAAGCAGCAGTTAGAGGAAAGGGGAAACATTGCTAAGGAGAAAAGTGTGAGTTCTCATCTTTCAGCGAGAAAGAAGCAGCCCTCTCTACATACGTTCTTGCTCCGTTTCTTAAACCTGCAGTAGGTGTTCGGAGTTCTGCTGCTGCTTCTTAAGGAATGGGAATTTATTGGTACTGTTTAGTTTATGTTCATAGGATTATTTTGTTTAACGCAGTAAACCTGCAAGTTATGCAGACCACACGGTACTGTTTCGCTAAACTATGGTCTTGCAAGTCAGGAACATAAGTTGTCACTGAAAGTATAATAAAAGCTGAAGAATTGTAATATACCTTGGGTATCCTTTTATAGAAGGTCTTACCAAACAGTATTTGCTGGCAGGTAAAGAGGAAGATGGCATTTGATTCTTTAAGTGTTTAGGTGAGGCTTTGAAAAATATATATGTGTATAATTAATTGAAGCACATTTTATTTTGGAAGATACTAGATGGATAGGTAGTAGTAAGTAGTTTGATTGTCAATAAAATCTGATGTTTATGTCAAGATAATATGAATGAATTGTCCTGAAGTTCTGTATTTGATATTTTCAGTGTCTGCATCATAGAAATTCTTAGCTTTGTTTCTGTGCATATGGTGTCACAGATGTAGTTATTTGGGGGGAGGTATTTGCCCTTCCTGTACATGGACATTATTCAAAAATGGAGATTTAGCATGAAATCTTCCTTTAGGTTTTTCAGGTGTTTTTGTGTCTGAAAGAAAGAGAACACTGTCTTTTAACCTTTTTTTATAGTCTGCTAAAGTTTGGGAGTGGAGAGATGTGTGAACTTATTTTACTGTCTCATAAATACACTTTCAGCACATCGTTAGAGATCCTGAAGAGCTGAGAAAGGAACTTGAAAGGCAGTTGGAAGCTTGGCAGACACAGCAGTCTGGAAATCCAGATGAGGTTAGTGACCTCATTTTAATATAAAACTGTCTTAATAATCTTTGGTGTGCATTACTTCATCTCGTTTTCCTGCTGAAGCATTGAGGAAGCTGAGCAGACTGGAATCTTAAATATTCAAAATTGTATGATTTGAATTGCTATCTTTTGTTATGTTTAACTTCTTCTGGAAAAAAAATGATGCCATTCTTAAAGCAGGGCAGTACTTTAGATCTCGCTTTCAACATGCTCTGTGCAATCTGCAGAAGGTTACTCTGTACTCATCTTGATAATGATCTCTCAAACTTGCATAGTTAGAAATATTTTTCTTAGTCCTGCCATGTTCCTTCCAATTCGGGTAAGTGTCACCTACAGTTAACAGTGTCAGATACCACTTTCACAAAATCACAATTGACAGAAGGTGCCTCCTTCAGTTGCAGTGATGGAGTTTGAGGTAACTAACACCAGAACCAGAATCTGATGTTAGATATTGGCTCTGACTGTCCTAGCCATGACTTACAAAACATATTTGGGAATCATACTTGAATGAAATGGCCAGGGTAGAGACCCATTTTGCTGAAATATAATTAACATAAGTAATGTAGTTTTTGATGCCTGATGGAGAACTTTGCAGAGTTTATGGCTGTCTTGCTGTAACACTAACTATGAGATGGTGGCCATTACCAGATTTTTCTGTATTGGCAGCAATGCTAAAGTTGCTTTATCTACTCCTAGAGAAATGATCATTGCATGTTGCAGCTCTGTGGCAGCAAAAGGAATGCTTTAAATGCATGTTGTCATCTTTTTATAGATGACACTATTTATAGAGTGCTCACAAAACTCTCTCATAGTTTCTCCTGATAATTACTTAATACTTCCCCCTTTGTACACTGAAGTTTATTTTCTTCTTTCAGGCAGTGCTTCCAATGTTTTGTTTTTGCATAATTCACATTTGTTTCTTTTATTGATATGTGATGACTTAGGAAAAGGAAGCAGCACAGTTGTGGCAGAGGTATTTGGCACTGACAACTCCTCTATCACAGCAGCTTTGTGAACAGCTACGACTTATACTGGAACCCACTCAGGCAGCCAAGCTGAAGTAAGTTGGGTCTTTCTGAGGCTTTTGGTTCTGTTAAACTCCTGTTTTTGGAGCTTAACATCTCTACAGTGGCAGCTCCATGTTACTTTTGCTTTATAACAATTGTTCCTTTTTCCAAATGCATTCATTTTATTCCTGTATCAAAATACTACATTATTTTATGAAATGCAAATATGATGTAGTAGTAAAGAGTGGTATGCTTTACCCATTCTGAGGATATTGGCTCCCTTTTATCTTTCACTTTTGTGTAACTGCTGACCAAACAGCCTTAAACTTGTGAAATGCTTTTGAGTCAAAGATGATGTTAAATGTCAAAATATTTTATGTTCTTTTTAACAACAGTGATTTTGAAAAGTTCTAGACTCTAAATGGAGGCATCTAAACTTAAGGTCTTCCTTCCATTTTAGGCACATAGAATTAAGAGCTTCTCTTAGAAGCAGTAAACATCTATCTTTGAATAGAAATAGATCAAAAAAAAATCACACCTATACCTAAATATAAATATTACAAATGCTGTGTCCAGTATTTTACAAAAAATTGTTTATTTTGCTGCGTATGCTGCATAGGTCAGGATTTTCAGAATGAAGTATTTATCAATAATCCCCTTAACTTCATCTCTTTCCCTCTTAACTTTCAGAGGAGACTACAGAACAGGGAAAAGACTGAACATGCGCAAAGTGATTCCATATATCGCCAGTCAGTTCCGAAAAGATAAGATCTGGTTGCGAAGGACCAAGCCTAGCAAACGTCAGTACCAGATTTGCTTGGCTATTGATGATTCCTCTAGTATGATAGACAATCACTCTAAACAGGTAAAAAAACAAAATAGGAAAGTAGGAAAAAAACCTACCCCTTGTTGATGAATGTTATATCAGCTGTTGACCTATTTCACACAGAAGTGGTGGTAGTTAGAAAGCCTGATACTGGTGATTCTAGAGCAATTATTTTTCTGGTTCATGGGCTTGAACTCTACAAAAGGCTGAAATTTGTTTAGTTCTACAGTTCATGGGAGTATTAAATACTAGTTCATCATATCTCTCTTGCAGGCTTTCTACTAAAAATGTGTTTCCTTCTAAATAGTTATTTCAGCGTTTTAATTCAGTAGCCTGCCTAAAGTGGTATGGCTACCTAAATCGATAAGCTGAAGTCCTCAAGTAGAAGTAGCATATTTTTATTGCAATGGCTATCTCACATAACTATACTAGCAAACCAGACAGGCAGTCTCTTCACTTGTTTTACAAGAAGGTGAAAAATAAATTCAGTAACATTTTACATACTGAATATTGAACTGAGTAAAACCTGGAAAATCTTATTTTATCTTCATTTATTTTTTTTCTTTAATAGCTTGCATATGAATCCCTAGCAGTTATTGGAAATGCATTGACTCTTCTAGAAGTGGGACAAATTGCTGTGTGTAGGTGAGTTTATTTTAAATGTGAACTCTTTTTTCAAGATTTCAGAACAGATTATTAGTACCAGTTTCATACTACTTTTAATTTTTTTTAAGCTTTGGAGAGACTGTTCAGCTACTGCACCCATTCCATGAACAGTTCAGCGACCAGTCAGGGACACGGATATTGCGCCTTTGCAAATTTCAGCAAAAGAAAACAAAGATAGCTCAGGTATGCAAGGATGCCTCTTGGACAACAGGTTTGCAAATCTTTTGCAGACAAGACATTGACAGCTTCCTGGCTTCATGTTCACTTGGTAACTTGAACTGGCTGTTTATATTTGAGTGTTTGACTGCTGATTAGATAGTAATGAGACAGAGTGGTCAGTATCTTTGTAAAACTAAGGGGTTTTGCTCACTTTTAATTCTGATCTATGTCACTTTAAAAGATTCAACTTTCTCTGTTTGTATTGGGTCTTAAACTGTATTTTAGGTACAAGCTATCAGTCTTACTCCTGTCTGTGCCGCAGTGCCAAATGCCATCAAAATTTGTGGGAGTTCAGGAGGTATTCATGCCATGGATTCAAGCATAGGAGAAGAGGGAAGAACTTTCACATTTGCCAGGCATCACTTGACTGGTTCCTGAAGAAAATAACTTTCTGTAGTAATATTTTCTGGACATCTGTAAAATTTTCTTCTTTTAGGAAGTTTTTTTGCACACTTACCTTTCCAGACTTGGATAAGTAACTTCAGCAATTGATAAGGACTGCAGCCTTAGAATACAGTCCCAGTCAGCAGCAACCTCTATGCAATATACATGGCGTTACTTATCCTTGTCAAATAACATAGAAAAAGCAGAAAGTTGAACAAATGTTAATTTTCTCTGTTAGAAAACTGTATTTATTTTTTCCCACTGTAAAGATTTAATATTAGCACCTGCTGCTAAAGTTAGACATTTAGAATTGGCACACTGGGGTATTTATCTCAGGGGGCAAACTGACAAGTGCTCTCCACTGTTAATGTTTGTTTTCATTAAGTTCTGGAACAGCTGGGACTTTGCAGAGGACTGGAAGGCAAATAACGTTCTGTCAGTATTAAATGTAAAAGTGGGAGACCTGAGCAGCTTGATTGTGATCTTATGAATGCCAAAATAGGGAGCAATTGACGATTTACATCTCCTTAATTGTAATAAAAATGTAACCAGATACCTTGGTTGCAAGTGGAAGCCAAAAACTCAGCCTGGAAATAGAGTGTATATTTTTAACAATAAGGTTAGTTATTTGAACAGTTTACTGAGGTTTTGATGGCTTCATAAGCATTGGAAAACTTGAAATCCAGATTGAAGGCTTTTTTGAAGATTCTGTAGTTCAAAAATAGTTATTAAAATTGAAGCAGGAGTTAATGCCGGAAAGTGCCATGATCTGTACCTGTGTAAAAGGTCAGACTAAACTGTCTTGGCATTTAAAATACAGAAGTGTGTTCTGTATAGATACTACAGTTATTATGTTTATTATTTTATAATAAAATTATCTGACCGCCTTATTTGCTTCCTCTGCAGTTTCTAGAATCTTCAGCAAACATGTTTGCTGCAGCACAGCAATTGTCTCAAAATATTAATCCAGGTAAGCTTTTTTATGTTAATATTCTTGTTGCCCTGGCAACTGAATTATTGCTGTGGTCCCAAAGCAACATCTTATCGAAAAGACTCCTTCCACTGAGATGTCACTTGCCTTAGGCTTTGGGTATTGCTTTCTCAAAAGGAACATTTGTTTGAAATTTAGCTCAAAACCCAGAAGACATCTACTTCATATTTATCAGTAGTTCACAGAACGTTCAGTGCTTTTTGAGAAGAGCATGCCTTACTTGTCTCTCTTAGGAAAGAATCCTGGGTCATGTTGACCTAGTTGGAATTGAGAATTGGAAGTCTTGGACACTGCCTGCTTCTGAGCATCATTCAGGCTCCTACCAACTGTAACTCCCCCAAGCACTTAAGAGTCTGACTTGCATAGGTATCCAGAAGGACTGTGTTCTGAGAAGAGTGTTTGCTTCCTACCTGTCTTTCACTGTAGTTCAGATTTAGGTCATGAGCTGCTCAAATTTCCCACGAAAGCTGGAAAGCTAGTTATCTCAGGGCTGAGCCCCAGGTAGCCTCTTTTAGGCTGCTTTGTGTTTGTTAGAAGCTTGTCATGGTGGTACCTATATTTTCAGTAGCAGTCTTGTAGTTAAAGCACTCCACAAGTAGGCAACCCAGGTTTCAGAATCCACTGCTTCTGCTTTGCAGCAGAGTGCCCAGGCTGTTGGAGTACTCAGAGTGTGAGACATGTCTTCTCCTGTTGAATTAGGTCAGCGTGCAGTAACAAGCCCCAGCAGCATGGAGCTAGCAAAAGAGCAGGCAGTAGGAGACATCACCACTCTTTTGTAAAAAGACCAAGCCCTGCCACATTCAGGGCCTGTCTGCAGAAAAGGAGTAAGCAGTCTGCATCCCTAGCCATTGAGGGCAGGACTAGCATTTCCTGCTGACTTAACTCCCTTGTAGTTAAAAAAGAGAACAGATAACCTAGCTTAGCTGGAATGGATGGCCCTTTAGAGGGGCATGCCTGCTGACTGTGGGCAACTTAGACAAGCTGGGGCAAGGGGCAACATAGCCACAGCAAAATAGTTGGCACTGAGGACTCAGCATCTGTACTGTGTTTCAGGAGTTTTACTTCAGACTAGCTCATCTGGTCCCAAGACCTGAATGCCCTTTCATGGTTGGACTGCCTTGAATGTGCCTCTGGAGCCTATCTTCCAGTTTAGTTTCATCTGAAAGTAATCCATTTTGTGCACTCCAAGATTGCTTGCTCTGTGATGGAAGACAAAGCCAATTTAAAAAGGAGACAACAGGGAAACACACTTCAAAAGCCTAATCCTAGTCCAAAGTGAAATGTTAATACAGGTGGGCCCACAGGTACCTGCTTTAGGAGAACTAGATATGGTCTGTTTCAGCACAGCAGCCACTGCTCTGCAAAGCTAGTGATTAGCGGTTGGAGTCTTATCATTTAGTCAAGATTTAACTCCTAGGCACTTACTGGGCAAGAAAGACAAGGCCATGACTCAGTTCCTTTAGATATTTTCCATGCCTTTCATTGTTGCTTATGGTAGTGATGGACTTCTTTTTCTCAGGTTGTCCTCAGTGGTTCCACACAGTGGAAACAACCATCTTTCTTGACCTATTTAAACTGTAGTTACAATGTTAAGTCACAGAATTCTATTTCATAAAGACTCAACTTCCTTCCAAAAACTGTAAGGGTTTTTCCATTATACCTACAGGAGTAACAACAAAATATTCTATTTAACTTTTAAATGGATTACTCTAACTTTCTGGAATTTAAAATGTTCTTTGTGTTTAGAAACAGCACAGCTGCTCCTGATCGTATCTGATGGAAGAGGCCTTTTCTTGGAAGGCAAGGAACGAGTGACAGCAGCAGTTCATGCAGCTCAGAATGCCAATATCTTTGTCATTTTCGTAGTGTTGGACAATCCTAATTCCCGGGTAAGTGAGTGAACAATGGAAAAGTGTTCAAGTGCAGTGAATGAGAACTGATACAAATCTTTTTCTTGTCTTTGTAGTCCTTGACAGCTATCTTGCATCTTTTGCAGAGGTCAAAGATATTTAGCCCAATTTCATTTTTTCCACAATGTCAGATCTTCTACAATTTCTTCCTACTGTGATGTTTATCCTCTTTTGTGTTCAAAAAAAATTCAGCTTCCATGCTACAAATATCCTGAATAAGCACCCCTTTCTTCTAAAATGTAATGACTATAGATTGGCCACCAGAGAAGTAGCTGGCAGGCTGACAAATTGAAAGTGTGAGAGCTGCTTTGTTCCTTCTCAGTTTTGATTTTAAATGATCTCTTGGGACAGCAGTCTCCATTTGACCAGACAGCTGGAGCCAATATGAGATTAAGCATCAGACAGAAAGGACTATATTAGAGTTATTTAGTGTCTGAATTAGGGAAGTTGGATAGTGTATTTGGTAGCTGGAAAAGAACATGTGTCAGATTTCATAGGTTAGAAAGCTGAACTACCTAGAGCTTTTCAGCTGTTCTAGTGCAGTAAGCGGGCAAACCTGAGCTTCACTTTGAAGTATGTGGTAAAGCCTGGTAAGGAAGAATCTAATTGATTCATGTTTTCTTCCTGTCATCTTTATCATCATTATTTATTTTCCATAAGAAAACTCAGCTGCACGGTACTGAGTATTTATTGTTGAAAAATCAACAGTTCTCTAGTTGACAAACTTACGAAGTTCTGAGTAAATCTAACTGATATCAGGCTAAAATTATGAGCAGTGAAATGCACTTTTCACAAGGGTTGTTAATTTTCTGAGGTGCTACACTGATCAATTAGGAAGTTACTTTGCAAGAAGTATAGTTGGGGTTTAATCGGGTTTTGTCAGTTGTAGTATTTGTTGAAATACTATAAAATATTTTGATAATCCTATTGTATTCAGTCACTGCACAAACATAAGTTAAAAACTTTTAGCCCTAAAGAGCTTACAGATGACAGGAAGGAAGTGTCAGCAGAAGGCATCAAACGTATAAAAGTAAAATAACAACAGTAAACTCAAATCATAAAATACTAAGGAAAGACAGAATTTACTTATAGAACTTCATATTGCAAAAGCTTAAGTTTGGTCTCTTCTAGTGTATAGTTCTTTGTTTAGAGCACTTTTAGATAGAAGGGCAAAAGCATTTAACAGCTTTGTGTTCAGCTTTTGGTATCTGATTTGACCTGCAATTGAACCCGTATGTTTTTAATCTTAAAACTCTTTATTAACCCTTACTTGAAATTCCTCCTTTGTTAAATTATTTGAAAAAATAGGATAAATGATTCCAAAGGCCAGTAAAGGATGCATGTAATTTAGTAGTCCTAGCAATTTTTTTTTCTGTAACAGGATTCCATCTTGGACATTAAAGTTCCTATATTCAAAGGACCTGGAGAATTGCCTGAAATCAGATCTTACATGGAAGAATTCCCATTCCCATTCTACATGATCCTTAGAGATGTGAATGCTCTTCCGGAAACGCTCAGTGATGCGCTCAGACAGTGGTTTGAACTGGTGACTGCCTCAGATGCTTTGTAGACTCTGTAGACACAAGACACCCGATTGCTGCTAAATTGCTGAAATAGATGAAATGGCATTTTGTCAGTGAGTTCACAAGGTCTGTTTCTAAGCTAGGATTAACGTACAGAGGCTGCCTTCTGGCAGTCAGACTGCCCAAGAACAAAATGGTTGAGGTCCACTTTCCTGTTTCTCAGAGGAATTATGCAATGGTGAGACTGTCTTCTTTAATTGCCTATTCCCATAAACAATGTAAAACTTTCTTCAACTTCTCTTGTAATAATTTATTACTTTTTAAAAAAATGTATTTGTAACATTCACAGAGGTAAAATTATTCCTACCACTGTCTGTTGCAATTAACAAAAATCAGTCTTGCTTCTGGGAAGGTGTTTCTGCATTAGAACTTGAGCTGTCTTGCAGAAGCATTCTTTAGCTTCACCCATGTGGCCGATGCCTCTTTGGGAAGGAGAGGGGAATGGGGAAAGCAGATCGTTTTACACAAGCAAAATATAAGTACTTGAATACTTGAAACTGCTCTACAGTTAAACACATCCTTCTTAATTATGGCGATTTTTTTCTGATAATGTCAACAGCGAGTCTTATGAAAAATGCCATGATGTGATCTTCCCTGTATTATCAGTTGACACTGTGAAGTTTGCCCCTCTGCCCAAGGCAGACATTCAGGACCGTTTCATTAACCAGGTGTCTTAAAGCTGGACATGATTTTTCATTGCAAAAGCTATGCATCTTATATTATCTGTACTAATAAAAAGAGGTACCACTGTTTGTAATTATGATGTCTGTTCTTTCACTTAATCAAAGTGTGAATAAATTAAAACAAATCTGACACATCGAAATGCTGTGCAATATCTCACACTGCACAAACATGATTTTTTTATATCAAATACATTCTGGTTTGTGTAATTTCAAAACCTATCCTCCTTTTATGAGGATACACCAGCTTGGAGTTTTTATTACTGGTCCACTCCTTTGACTCCTTTCCGTTCTGCTGAGCCAGTGAAAATCGGCAGGAATATCAGGCTGCGGTTTAAACACCCTTTGTGTAAACCATCTTTTGAAGATTTTCTTTGCATAGAGAAATCAAAGGTGTCTCATTCCAAGTGTGGTGCATGGGTTGTCAGAGAATGGCTGGAACATGGGTGTATTCTCAAAGATGTGCTTATTCTCTTGGATTCTGTATGGAAAAATCATGACTGAAGTAACCCGAGCTGTTGTGAGATGCCGTTGTGACAAAACCCAGAGGTGAAATGGTCAGTGAGGGTGTCTCTCATGATACTTTTGTGACCAATACCTGAGGTTTGCTGCAGTTAATTCATGATAAGCAAACTGCAGAACTGAAAACGGGGTGGGGGGAACTCTTTATCAGAATTTAAATGTCTGGTACTATACTGTATGCTTCCCAGATTATTTAGCTCTCACCCATGTATACAAGTATCTGCATGCTTTGGGAAATTTAACTGTGGAATCGGGTGTTCTTAGGAAATTCTGCAGGGTGTATTTCTGTTTCAGACTTCTACTGAATAGCAAAAGTAGGTGAAAAAGGCTCTTACATCATCAGAGAGCAAATGCAAGACTTAGGGAAAACATATTTATAAAATAGGGTGTATGTAGCTTAAGATTGCAAGGATGCACTTATAACATGAATTATACAGTGTAAGTGATGTAAGGATACCTTTGCAGCCTGAGACACAAGCTTATGAGCAATGTTTACTGTGCAGTAAAATGCTTCTGCAAACCAAGTGTTTTCTCTATCTGTAATTAACAAAGGGCTTGCACTGTATTGGTGCAAACAAGCACTGAGTAAATGAGACATAAAGGAAATGCCTTAGTTAACTGTTTTGAGGGGGGGAGGGTTTCCCTGCAGACCAGCTCTTTGACATTCACTAGCACATCTGTGCTACAGAAAATGTTAGTGCCCAGCACTGGGAGCAGCAGCTACAGCTCTGGGCTCATCCACAAGTGCTTAAAAAGCAGCAGCTACAGCTCTGGGCTCATCCGCAAGTGCTTAAAAAGCAGCAGAACGTAACTAGCATCTTGTAATTGCTCGGATGTTGTCTCGCTCCTGTTGCACCATTGCATTGAATACGTTGGCCCTGAAGGTGAAGTTTTGTTGATCAGAATTCGCTTGCAATTTTAGAGGAAACAGGAGAGGGACCCCGATCCCTGCCCCCATCCTCCTCTTATTGCAGTAGTCTGTGGAGCTTTTTACCCCAGTGAGGCACCTCCTGCTCTAGTTTTAGTGCAGCGGTTGCTGCGGGGAGTGAGCAGGAACACAGGCCGGGGGGGGCGCGAGGCAGCCACCTCGGGGCTCAGCGGGCCCGGCCATGTCAGGGGCGGCATCACCCTCCTCTACCGGCGCCAGCCACGGCCGGACCCGCGTCCCCTCCGCACCGGTGGAAAGGGGGGCTCAGCTCCCCGGGGCTGAGGGAGGCGATGGTTTACAGCCCCAAACGGGGAGCCGTCTCGGCGGCAAACGCTTGAAGCCCCGCGGAGAAAAGCCGCCCAGCGCCCTGCGCGGCACGCGGCCTCCGCCCCGGCCCAGGAAATGGCCGCCGGTGCCGCCGCCCCGCCCGCGCGGGGAGGGCTGGGCGTCGCCTGCTGCTGCGGGGAGGCGGGGCCGCCGCGTCATGGCCGCCAGGCGCCTGCCGCCCAGCGCCCTCACCTTGAAGCAGGTAGGAGCGGGCGCGCCGTGGTCCTGCCGCCCGGGCGGAGGAGGCTCGCTGTGCCCGGGCGGAGGCGCCGCGCCCCCCTCACGGGCTGCAGCTGCCCCTCGGGTCCCGCGCGGGGCCGCGGCGCCGCGCTGAAGCTGGCGCTGGAGAGAAGCTGCAGCCGCAGCCCGACCCCGGGCAGCCCCGCGCCGCTGCGGGGGCCCGGCGCCATTTTCCGCCGTGCCGCAAAACTTGAGTTGCTTTAATCAGTCGGTGTGGTGCCTGGGGCGTTGTGCTTGGCCCCGGCGCGCTGAGGGACACGAGCTGACAGCAGTGCTTCAGACGTGCACAACTCGCCTTCAGAGGAGCCCCCGCAGTATTTTCTTCCCTCACTCCACCTTTCTGGTCTCTGCTTCGGACAGGGCTTGTTGCCGTGGCCTCTGCTGGTGTGGGAAGTGGTATTTTTAAATCCTTTAATTTGCTCCCTAAAGCTTTTCAATCGATCCTTGTAAGAGTTAATTACGTATTCAGATAGATGCATGTCTCTTAGTGAAACACTGAAAGTAATAGTTTAATTGGGCATTTTGTGTTTAAAAGCAAGTCCCTATTAATCTGATGTATTAATGTATTAATCTAATGTTCGGCCCATTCGTTTATATGAAATTTAAGGTTTTTGGACTGGGAACTGAGGCAATACTGCACGCTTCAGCGAGGGCAGCGGGGAGCGCTGTGTTTAGTTAAATTTCTCTCAAACTAGAGCAAAGACGTTGCCACTGCAGCTGGCAGTAGCGTGTCCTGGGACAGCAGATAAGCGCTTTTTCTCTCGCCCTGCCAGTTCCTGAGGAGGCAGCAGGTTCTTCAGTTATACAGAAAAATTCTGCGGGCGATCCGTGACGTGCCTGCCGAAGCAGATCGTCGCTACTTAAAGGACTGGGCAAGGGATGAATTTAGAAGAAATAAAGACGCTACAGAAGAGGTAAGGAAGGGATGCAGCAGTCCCATGCATGCGCCTGCTGAACCATCAGTGGCCTTTGCTGCGGTGTGTCACGGGGGTCGCTTTGTAACCGCCACATCCAGCCCTCCAAGAAACCTGCTGTTACTAATTCTTCTTAAGGAGCATTCATATGAAAAATTCAGTATCTCTAAATATTAGCGCTCCTGTTTCTTGATGACGGTAAAGTTTCTCTGATTACGAGATCAAAAATCTGGAATTAAAAATTCGAAAAGAAGCAAATCCTGCTTGCTTACACTAAGAATCAGAAAAATTGTATTGAGTAATATGATAATTAATATAAACTTTTAATGCTCGGGCTTTTTAATAGTTTTTTTTTCATCTTTAATTTCAACTGGTATTTGTTCATTCAAGCTGAACAAAACCAAATTGGATGGCAAATAGGAAGCATGTGTGAAATGAGGAAAACTTAACATTTCTTATATGTCTCCCCTCCGCTGCTTTCTTGTTTGCACCTTTCTCTAGCTGGTGCTCAAGGAACCTCTGACTGAATTATGCAGACAAAGCATTACAGTACTTCTTAGATAAAAACAACGTTGAGAAAAACATACACTTTTTCTGTAAAAACATTCATTGTCACAACATCCATGTGCAGTTGCCACTAGGTACTCGCAAAGGCAGTAGACAGGCATAAAGAAAACATTAATTGGAGTCTGAATCCAATCCATTTTAAAACAGTTTTAAAACAAAGATATGACCAACCACCAAACACATAATTAAGAAATTGGAGTAAATGAATTCATTGGTTCACTTATTTTTTAACCGTCTTGATGACCATGGCATTGCTTCACACAAAGACATAATTATCGCAACAGCTCTGATGATAAGAAGCTGTATATATTTTAATGTGTTAAAACCAGCGTGTTTGTGTAAAACCTATGCACATACATTCAGTTCAGCAGCTTCCATTTTGTTTTACAGGATGCAATTAGGATGATGATTACTCAAGGCAACATGCAACTTCAGGAACTTCAAAGAACACTTAAATTGGCAAAATCCTGACCTGAATTTTGTTGACAGCTGGCCTTTCATCCACTGCGAAGAAGCATAGTACTTTTTTCCAGAATATGGGTATACTGGCAGTCTTTGATGACATTCTGATAATGTTTGAAGATGGAATCTACCACAGTGGGGTTTGGGTTTGTTTTTTTTTTCCCCCTCCTCTTCTTGGTCGGGTTACCCCCCTATTTGGAAATCAGTTGGACACAAATGACCTTAAAGAACTGAATGGTTTAAAGCACTGAATGCATCATGCAGCATGTGTTGAGGTAAAAGCAGAAAGCACCAAAAATTACAATAGCAGTGTTCTGCCAGGAAAATGGAAAATAAATATAAACAACTAGATTATTTTGTCCATCTTCTGTTGAGGCACATCTAAGTGGTAACATTCATAGCGGTAACAGTCCTTTCTGTACTGTGCCAAAAGTTTTTTTTTTTTTTAATTAACAAAGAGCAGAAGCATTTGGGATAAATAAATGGGTCCAAAACAAATAAGCATGATAAAATATTAAGTAAATGTTAGATGATGATCTTTAATAATAGCTGAATAAACATGAAAAGGGAGGTCTTTACATATGAAAATGATTTCAGCCCAGAAATGGTTATTACCAAGTTAACAGGAAGTACCTTCAAGTTAGTATTTAAAAGTCAATACAAAGTAGAATTACAAGTAGAAAATATTAACTGTTAATGTTGTGGTCCTTTTTTTTCCCAGTGTCTTATTATTCCACCTCTAACTCAGCTAGCTTGGAAGTGTTCTTACTGCCTCGTAAATCACCGTACATCTTTTTTTCATTTAATTTACAAATTAAAAAGCAGAAGGGAGTCTGGGATTTTCTCAGCGTAAATAGAAATAGCTAGACAACAGTAAATACATGACTATACAATCGCTGCATGCAATTTAAGTTGTGTTGTAAAGAGATGCAGGAACCCTTCCCTCTCCCTTTATGCTAACACAGTTCACTTATCCAGCTGCCTCCCACTGCCAGCAGTGTTTTCTGCTGAATTTGTGAGCTGAATTGGCTCAGAGCAGCTTTAGTAAGTACCACCACCAGAGCAAAGGAAGGAAAAGGGCCACATTCCCCTGTCCAGACTGCAAGGGGTAAGAAAAACACCACTTTGAAGAGCAGGAAGTATGTTTCTTGGTGGCATTGAACAAAGCGTCTTCAAAGCTACAGCTACATACTTCAGCAAGTTTTGCAAATAACCTGCTTGTTGCAAAAAAGGAATGTCCTTTTTTTTTTAATGCTTCCTTTTTTTTTTCCTCTTTAGGTTATTGTAGAATCCTTTCCTATGCTTTTTTTTTTTTTAATTAATTTTTTTTTAATGTTTTCTGGTAGACTGCTCTAACAAGTACTGT
Source organism: Dromaius novaehollandiae (assembly GCF_036370855.1). Classification (NCBI taxonomy): domain Eukaryota; kingdom Metazoa; phylum Chordata; class Aves; order Casuariiformes; family Dromaiidae; genus Dromaius; species Dromaius novaehollandiae. Next base: position 41,338,061 of record NC_088100.1, on the reverse strand, counting down.
GGCACAGTAAAGAAATCCACGTTGCAGATTTATTTTCATATTTTCATTGTTCTAATCAGTCTTGGGTTTACTGCTCAAAGGGATTTTGGCACTCCTGTGCAGGATCCCCACTCAGGCTGGGCCCAAGCTCTCTTCTGCCCAGGCACGCTGTTCCCACTGCAGTCGGTTCCTGAAGCTGAACACTGACCAATGTGGGTTTTCTTCCCTGGGCACTGACTGCTGGTGGGCTCCAGCCATCTGCCATAGTTTGCCTTTATACTAAAGTAGTCCTTGACCAAGGCTGCTGACGGTCTTGCTCTGTGTTCATGCAGAACAGCAGAGCCCTGGCACTTCAGTTCTGAGAGACAGTAAGTTCAAAGTCATGGAACTAAGGTAAGTTAACTGGGGGGAAAAAAATCAAGTTTTAGGTTTGGTTCTCTCAGCTGATACTTAGTGAGAGAAGGAAGCTTTCAGCAGAAATATGTTTTCTTTGTGGCGATGTTCTGTTGCACCCCGTTAGCCAGGCTCCTGCAGTCCTTGTCATTAATACTGCATCTTTGCTGAGGTATCAGAGGGCAGGGAGCCCTTCTTACTGATGCTGTTTTGGATCGTTAGTTATGCCTTGAAGCTGACTTCTGTGCTGCTCTGCTCCCTCTGAAATAATTCACAAAGTCACTGTCACCATTTATTAAGACACCTGAAGTTGTATTCAGAAAAAAAATCCTTTTTTCTAGTTGAGTCTTTTTAAAAAAAATAGTCCATGTTTGTTATTATTTCAAATGGTATTATATAAAAGCCTGTGCTGGAAGAGCCAGTAGCAACTAGCTGCCTTTGAGGGAATATTGTTTTAATGTTGGTTTTCAACAAATAAAAGGACAGTGAAGATAACAAATGACAGCTTCTGTAAGGCATGTTTCTATTACAAGAAAAATCACTAGTGCATCCCACAGCCTTACCAGCCTCTCCAAAATGTCACAGTATGAGTTTAAGCAATTAAAGTATTAGAAATCAGATTCCAGAATTGTATTTTTAACTGTGTTAGCACAGGCTTACAGTTGTATTGCAAGGGCCCTGTCCTGTCTCAGTAACCGAGGCTCCTGCATTGTGTGGATCCTTGAACACTTCAAACTGGCATAAGCCAGCATTGCTGCAGAGAGGAGCAGATGTTTGTATCACATGGGGTGAGCTGTACAGGAGCTGCACCATGTAAACCAGGCACTGGTATGAACGCTTACACCATTCTTAGGGAAAGACGGGCACGAGTGAGCATCCGTGGATGAGGAAAAAAAAAGAAGGATCCTTTTTTGTCAGAAGCACATATTTAAATTGATAAGGGAACTACACTGGCAGTAGCTAAAAGGCAAAAAAAATAAAAAGAAATGCGTAAAGTAATATAACTAGTGTCAGATTCTTGTCCCATGTGTTTGGTAAAGGTCATAGTATGGTCTGAGCTCCAGACGACACCAGGAGATGGTGATGCCGGTAGATTTTGGAGCCCCAGAAAGTGGAAACATCTGTCATGCAGCTCTGGGATGTATAAAGATCATTTTATTTCCTTCTTTCAGCAAGTTACTGGATTCCTTCTGTGTTCTGATAAAATACTGTTTAGAAAGGAATGTGGACTGAAGAAAGTTGCCATCAAGGTCTGGTTGTTCTCACATGTCACCATCTCTTTCCCTTCAGCAAGTGGTTTAATTTCTGTTCCTGTATAAGAAACTTTACACTGTCACCTAATCATGACTCTTTCTACTTAGAAACCTAAGTCTGCGCTACTCCTTTGACTCCAGCTTGTACATATGTTGTGTTGCATATTACCCATATGCACCAAGAACAGGTCTTGACAGGCAATACCCTGTCAATCAGTTGTCCTCCTTAGCTTTGCTGTCTGTGATTTTTCAGTGATTCGTGGGCTACGCCGTCATCAAGATAAAACTGCCTGCCAGAAACCTTTAGGAGTCCATGTACGCTCTGCTCGGGCAAAGTAAATTTACTCCAAGTGCATACTTGAGAGAGAGGTAGATAAAATGGGTATTTTGTAAACAACTCCTTCAACTCCAGTAGTTCTGAAGGAGGGAGGATGACAGAGGAGTAAAAAGGAAGTATCAGAAAATGCCTCCCATTATTTTACAGAAAATTACCTGTTGCTTCCATAAAAGCTCTAAAATCCCAGTTCCTGTCTTAAATTACTGCTTCTCGGCTAGGATATGGAAGCTGATCGATCTGTCAGTGGCTACACAGGTAACAATTCATCTGTGAAGTAGATTAGCTTAAACCATGTCCTTTATGGTTCCCTTGCATTTGTGCTAGAGCAGGAGCATGTATGTGGTCAGCTGTGCAACTCAGCAATGTGGGGATAACTTCTTAAAATGCCAGGTGACTGCATCAGCTAGCAAATCGCAGTCAGTCCCTGCAGCCTTCCTCTGGGATAGCTGGTAGACCTGGTTTCCATGTTTCATAGTTACAAACATACACTGATTTAGTCAAGGCTGTGCCAAACACAAGCCTGGAATCTGAAGTTCAATTTTCTGCTGCCCTGCCTGACGTAAGTGAGGGGATTTGCTCAATTTTCTCTGGATACAAAACATTACAACACAGACTTCTGAACAACACTTAGTTTACTTGCTTGGCAAAACATTCACTTTATCGAGCTGATACAAAAATTAAATAGCATGCTGCTGCATTCCTACAGTAGCTTAAACGAAACTGTAAACATATGAAAGTGTCTATATTTGACTACAGAAGTCAGAGCAACAAAACTAGTGTTGCCATAACTACAGATATATTGCATTTGTCTTGATAGTGCATTAATGGCAATTTAAAAAATATTGTACTATAATACAATTTTATTTGCTTTATACATCTGCTAAGAAGACAAAAGCTTAATTACTGATCAGTTAATGGTGTCTTCAGTACTGTTAAGTGTGCTGTCTTCTGTTTAGGGTTCCACAGTACAGAAAAAAATTATCCTTCTCCTAGGCATAACTGTACCATTTTGTATTTGAATTGTTTTTTTTAACAGCTGTTTTATCATTATCTGTTAAGTAATCTTACTTTTATTAATAGAATCTGTTGGAGCCTTCTCAGAGGTATACAGAGGAAACCTGAAAGGGATGGTGCCTCCAGTTTATGCAGCATATAGCACACTGGGGCCCAAATGTGGCTAAGGAATTTAGGTGTTACTGTTGCAGCACAGAATTGAAAATGACCCTCTGTGAGCTGCAATTTGGAGTCTGTCAGCCTGGTAAACACTGATTATTGCAAGTTTTAATTCTATAGCAAAACATGTCCGAAAAAATTTTTTTAAATGTTGCTGAGTTCTATTTTGTGGAACTATTTGTGAAATCAGTCCTAAGTTTTGCAGACCTGCAAGGACTTGATTGCTCTTTTTATTGATACAAGAGAAAAACCAGAGAGAGGAATCATTCGGAAGAACAAGGGAAAACAGTCTGGACAAGGTGCCTGGGGGAGAACCCTGACCCTGCAGAAAAACATGTGAGTACAGGGAATCAAGCTTTCACTTTTTTAGATGTAGGACTTTCTGATGCTCCTTCAGTACTAGTAGAGGATTTAGCCATTTGCTGCTTGAAGGAAGAGAGTTAAATAAAAATTATAAATGACAATCAGTATAGCATGGATTTAGTAAAATACTTGCCATCCGTGCTCTAGAAGAAATTTTTCAGTCAGATTACTTGAGTATAGCCCCAACAACCATGAAAGTACAAGTTGCTGTGCAACCAGGAAACCATTAAAAACAAGTTTAATGTAGCATTTGTTTTAATAATATAAACTAAAGGCAAAGTAAAGCAGCAACAGAAGTCTTTGTACCCAGTGAGATGACTCACCTTAGCATCTCCCTCAGGTAGGTGGGAGCCTGCATCTTTCACCTATGTTAGGCTCGTGATTTCAGTCAGCTTCTGCAGCTTTTCTCCAATGACTACAGAAAGGCCATAGGGAGTATCGAAAATAGTATCGATAGCCCTTTATCACTGAGGAATTACTGTCAAAAGGTCTCCAACATCCCAGATTTATTTCAGTATTGGTATCACCACATGTTAACATTTAACATACAGTGGAACCCTCTAGCCACATATGACCTATGTGGAAATTAAGAAAATTCCCTTTTCAGAAAGCAGTTTTGGTTTTTAATGCAGTTTGTTTTCAAGCAGCACCTGGAAAGTGTGAGTGCAATAATTAATGGACTCCTGGAAATCACAAAGAAAGGATCGAATCTGCAGCATACCATTGTCATCAATACAAAGAGTCTGTGTATTTCTCCTGCTTGGTTCTGGAGCTTCTGAAGTTACTTCTAGTCCTGAAAAAGAGCGTTTTTTTTGTTTGTATTGTAACAGGCACTACATATATATTTATCAATATTCCAGATTCCTACACAGTAGGTTCCAAAATGAGCCCCACTGCTTGTCTTTACCTCATCTGTGGATGCTAGCTCTCCTTCTGCACCTTAGTCCTTAATTTACTGAGCTCCTCTTCTAAACTTTTAATATGTTCTTTAAGCGCAGCTTTGTCTTGCTGTGCTTTTTGATTAGCTTGGCACCGGGCTTCTTCAATCTTCCGCTCATACCACTTCTCCATCTGAGTGGAAACTGCCTCAAAAAAGTACTGTGTTATCTCCAGTGCCTGGGAGGTGTCTCTGAGCGGAGGGGCAGGCTGCTGCCCTGCAGGCACAGCGGAGGGCTGCTGCTGCTGGCTCTGATGAGCCCCTGCGTGGTGCAGGGCTTTGTGCCGTAACTGCCCGCTTTTGCTGGGTTTCTTTGTCTGGGTTCCTTTGTCGATGAAGCAGCCGCTCTGTGGTTCGGTCTTTGCTGGTTCAGTCAAGGGCTGCAAAGCAGGTTGAACCTTAACGTGTCTTAATTTGGACCCTAGAAGCTCAGAGGAGGGCAGTTCCTGCTGAAACTTGTGGAAAGTGCTGGCACTTGCAGCTTTGTCCTTTGGCCTGACATCTTGCGTGGGGGCTGAAGAAGAGGCTGGTCCAGCAGCAATTAACTGTTGCTCTGCACCTGTAGAATAAAATACATATATATTTAGAAAAGCTCTGGGCACTTCTTTTAATGTTCAGGAATTCTTGGTGTTCTGAAGTCTGATGAACAATGTGGTTTGCTTTGTACCACGCTGTGTGCACATTGCAGAGGCTTATATTACTTTATCGCATCTTCACAGTCAGATGATATAACAGAGTCATTAAAAAAGAAAAGTTAGCTCAGGCAGAGATGCACTGCATTGCAGTTATGGGACTACAGACTACCAACAATCAATCAAGAGTCTTTAGAAGGAGGATATATAAAATATATCAGGCAAGATTCCCAAAACAGTTTATGCTTGTTGATATTTATGGACCCCCTACTTCTACAAACTTGAAGCTCCACTAATTCTGCAAAGACACCAAAATATTGACACTTCTGAAGTGTTCAGCAAACTAGCTGACACTCATACTGCAGCAGGATTCTCATGTATGGTCTTCTCCTGCCTGTCTAGTCTCATGGGGTGTCCCTGTCCATGTCTGTTCTCTCTGTGGGGTCATGTTTCAGGGGTACATACAATCCATTTTATAGAAGCCTCAACGCTTTTATAGGGCTCTCCTTGGATGTGGAGACCGCAGCAGGGATTGCATTCTGCCTGTTTCTTTTTCCCTCAAAAGCTTACTGGGCCAAGCACAGAGGAGTGGCTTTAAGTAAGGTCTTCCATATTCTCAGGATGGCCTTGATCTCTGAATGGGCTTGAATGTTCTCAGCCATTTTTTCTTGTCAGTTCCATAATGAACTAATACTTAAACACTCTTTGGCTCAAGGAAAGTGAGAAAAAATAAGAGGCTTATTCTATAGGCCTGTAGTCTGAACATTAACAAGGGAAATCAACATCTGAGTTTTGGATCCTCGCTGCCTACCATTATGGGATTCATACATCTGAAAAGCACTAAATGCAATATATTTTCTTGAGTGAACTTCAGATAATCCATGCACCTTCCTGACAAACAGCAGGGTGGGAACAGTTCTGTCCAGAAGGCTGGAGAAACTTCAAAAAAATATAGTTATTTAGAGCATCAAAGGACTTGGCTTCAAAGACATAGTAACATAGAAGCAGCAGGAAGAGACAGTGGAATTCCACCCAGCTATGTCTTCAAATATTCCCAGTGGAATATTGAAGTGTTTTCTCATCCCAAGACATTGTGCATATGGATGAGGAAAAGCACAGAGCCAGAATTATTATCCGTGGTGTTAACACAAGTATCTCTCAGTTAATTAGCTGGCCTTTGACTACCACATCTGAGTATCTGACAAGGTTGTACCTGATGCACCATCTTGCTGAACGCAAAAATGCTGTCCAAAGCTCTGTTCTGGCATCTGGACTCCACTCCTTGCCCCATCTTCTGAGAGACTATTTGGAAGCGTGATATAGGAATGCTGGTGGGAGCCCTCTGTCGGCAGCGTGGCCTGCTGGGCTTTACAGTTCTTGGTGCTGTGGGCATTGTTCTCAGTGTCCAGGGTCTCGGTGAGAGACTCACAAGTGGACAAAGTTGATTTTGGTCTCGATGACCTGGAATCACCAGAAAGCTTGAGCTCCAGATTCTGAATTTTTAACATGCACCAAGTCTTCAGCTCATCGACCAGGGAAATCTATAAGAAAGAGGATATAAGTTAGACGAGCCATTTTTGGCCTGGACTGCTGAGGATGTGTGGCAGGGACGATGAGAAGCAAGCCTGGTGTCAGTGGGCTTAGACTCACTGTAGGGATATGCATGCTGCCATTGGGAATATTTAAAGGGCTACAAATCAGAGAAGATGAAGAATTATGAATTTGCTATGAAAGGCACCTCTAGTCCAAGTCACCACCTTAGATTTGAATGTGCTACTTCAAGTGCAACTGTTCAGTCCTCTGACCAGGGCTGACTTGTTTGATAACACAGTCAAGGGAACCTTCTGAGTGCAAGCAACACCAGATGTGGTCAAACCTGCCATTTGCTAAGAGTGAAATTCAAATCGGATGTTTCGGGGACACAGCTTTATACCATTACCCACTTTTGCTCTCCTGTTAATTTGGTGATACAAGATAAGCCCAGCACTAAATTAGAAAGAACTAGCAGCTTTCAAATTACAGAGGTACTTAACAGTTGCAGAGGCATTTGCCAATAGCCGTTTACAAAATTAGGAGCTCTTTTCCCTGTTTCAAATGGCTTTGTGAATTTAGGTCAGGAACTCCTATGCGAATGGACAAAAGCATTTAATAAAGGCCAAGTCAGTCTTTACAGTGGTTTTCAATTAGACCTTCAATTAGACAGAACGAGAATAGAGGATATCTCTTAATGGTAATTTTGATTCACCTGATTTATCATTCCTGGATCTCCTTTCTTAAACTACAAGGAGATAGAGCACAAGCCTGAACATTAAGAAGTCAATATAATACTTATGTGCCTTCCTACAAAATAAAAACTAAAGCTGCCTTAGTTTCGTAAATACTTTTCTTTGGACAAAACTGTTTTGCACATATTAGACAAAGTAGCTTGATCATTACTTTGCAATGGGATTTAGCACAGCAGCCTTTTTACATGGATAAAGAGTCACGACTTTTTACTACATTTTTTTACTAAGGTTAGCACAAAATGTATTTCTCCCGTCTTAAAAGAATACCAATAATGGGAAAGTAAATTACATTCTAAGTTTACTGTCCCTACATGACTGGAGAAATACAATTTTCTTAACATGTTTTAATGGTGAGTTTGTACAGAAGCAAGATAGGTCAGAGCTGAATCTCTACTGGAACAATTATTCTAATGCTGGTTAAAGAAGTGTATAAAAATAACTTGCTTATTGGCAGTAATACACAGCGTGGAGATGGTATACTATTGCCAAAGTCAGAGGGAAGAGCTGAAGCCTTTTAATGCATGGAATGGACTAAGGAGAAGGAACAGATTCTCAGGGCACAAAACCAAATGGATGAGAATAAAAGGAACAAAACAGATCTTGCACCTTTTTTACTATTTGCTGATGTTCCTACAAACATCCTTCAGATGTTCTTTCTGAACATTTTTCTCTCCTGAAGGTTATGTTTTCAGGCCCCCACTATCTTGAGATATTTTGTGGCAGGAAAATAAATGACGTGCTAATTACACTGCAAGAATTAACTTAGTGAAAGCTGAAAGAACAAATGTAGCCATAGCAATTTTTGCAAAGCATTGTTAGGGAAAAGATATCTTTGTTAAAGATCCCATACTTCAGTCCTTCAAAATTAAATTATGATGGTCAGACTGGATTTAGAAAAAAGCTAAGGCTTTGTAAATTTGGTTTAGAGATTAGGGTGGGGAATAGGAATAATTTGTTCTTTGAAGTTCCTTTGCCTGATTCAACAGATGAGATAAATCTCCGATGTTCTCTCTGCCTGCTGGAACAAAACTCTTGAACTGACCCATCTCAGCTAACTCAGCTGTTTGAAGCCCTACCTGCCGTTTCTCTCCCTCATTTTTTTCTAGCTCAGTGTGCTGCTGAAGGCGATGAAGGCACTCTGTTCTCTCTGCAGACAGCCGCTCAGCCATGAGCTTATCTAAAACACGGAGCTGTGGGAAAAACAAAACTGAGCTGAAATGATCATGTTAAAAACCAAACAAAAAACAACTTTTGAACTGTATAAGTCAAAGTACATTCTCTCCTCCAGTCTTCATTTCTAGGCATGCTGCCAACTACAATTAGAGACAGCTTGCAAAAAGCTGCAATCAAAAAATTATGATAAAAAAAGCATTAAAAATAAATAATTTAAAGGATTTTGCATATCAGTGCAGAACTCAACAAAAGGGATTTTACAGTTATAAAACTATCAGCTGTAGGATTGCATTCTGTCTTTAGCTTCCCTCTTAGGGCCTCAAGCAGTCAGATTTATTGTCTAAACAAGTGCCTGAAGCCACTTACACATTAACTGTGTTTTTTTCTCAAGACCCTACTTTGCAACATTAGGTCCCTGTAGAATGTCACAGTTCCCTGGTCTTGAATATTAGATTTCAGGTTCTTTTTTTTACAACACAAGAAGTAATAAACAACAGTGACAATGAAAATATTCACTAAGCTTAGGATGCGTTTCTAATAATCACGCGGACAAGTAGACCTCTGAATCATTTTCTTACTTGATGTTGAGTCTTGCTTTCCATTTGGCCCAGCTTAACATTCATCTTATCTTGTACTGTCCCAAACTCAGCTTTTATCTCTTCCACAGTTGCCTCCAGCTGATTCTCCAGTTTATTTATCAGAGGCTCACAACGACATCCATTTATTGGTGCCTGAAAGGAGTAATACATTTGCTTGCTATACCCCTCTGTGCTGTTTGAGCACTTGGAACATTATCACAGCTCCTCTGGGTCACTGTTGTACTTTTCTGTACCATGTACTGTATCTCACCCTCCTGAGACTATCTCACAGCTCAGCAGAGGACAGAAAGATGCCCCAGCAGTATATTGTTTGGAGAAGCGCAGCCTAGAAAAGGACTGACCTCTGTGGACAAATCCTAACACACAGCATTGCTGATTTCACTGGGACTACAAGTACAAATGAGGTCAGATCGTGTAAGCTGTGGTACCATGTGCCATATGAGGGGGCACCAAACGTTACCGGGCTCCACTTTGTGTCTTGATGCTTTCATTCTGAATCCGCTGCCTTCCTCTGCCTTGCATGACAGACTCCCCAAGCTCGTCTGCGAGGGGATCCGTGCTGACCCCACTTAAATCTGTCAGGGAGACTGTCACAAAAACTTCCCTCAGGCGAAGGCAGCTCATCCCCATAGGTTTCCTCTGCGGTCCGCAAACAGAAGTTGGCTCCTTCAGGGGGTGAGTCAGGAGCCTAACAAGGCTGCTCTGAGTCTGTCCCTGAGGGAGCCTCCCTCTCTCCTTTGGCCATACAGTACTGTTTCACAAATTAGGACTTACTCTCACAGCAGGGGAAGGTGGGTGGTTTGCAGAGCGCTAGAGAAAGCATCAGAAATAAATGTACTTCAGACATTCTGTTTGCTGTTCAGGGCCTGAGGGCATCAGAGAAGACAGATGAGCCGAAAAGAAGGGGAGAGAGGAGCATCATGTATTTCAGGAATTGCTAAAAAAGGAGTCTAGCCATATTAAGCTAATCTTTGTGAACAGATTAATTTTTGTATACAGATCCTATCTGCTCTCTAAATCTTTCTTCCTGCTCCCTAAATCTTTCCTACTTGGCATTCTCCTACTGTCAGATCCTAGGGACAGGGATGTACTCCTTTTACTGTCTGAAAGGTCCTCCATCCTTCCCAACTACTACCATAAAACGACTGACGATAATTATGGCTTTGGCTCATCTGCAAGCTATTTGGCTCATCTGCCTGCTATCAGCAAAATCCCATAATGCATGTGTCTGGAAATTTCCCACTGTTTATACCGTCAGATCTTGGAAACCATGGCCAATAAAGCCTTTGAGGTCTGACTTTAGTGATCTTTATAATCTTTTGAATTTCAAAGCACAGCAAAGGAACAAGGATAGCTGGTGGATGGATGTGAGAAGCTAGTGAAGCTAAAGGACTGTTCTCCCAGAGGCACAGGGTGCTGCTTAAGAAAAGCAGCAGTACAGAAATTTACAGTGTCTACAGGGTAATTTGCCTTCTGCTTTCATGCTGTTTTATAAATGTGTACTGGTAAATATTTGCAGAATAAAATAAACTGGGTGGAGTAAAATATTAATCTCTGAAGTGGAATAATGCACATGAGCTGGTACTCCTGGTTTATTTGTGAGCCAATTTCTGTAAAGCTCCTGCCTCTAGTAATCTTAGAATCCCAAAAGTCTTGCTGCAATAAACAGAAAGAATTGAAAAAAAATGTACTGAATATGCTCAAGTTCTTGGTTTGGGTAATAAGGTTCAATGCTCACACGGCGCTTTTATTTTTCTCCTTTGGAAAAGCTCTTCACATTTCTGATCGGAAAACTTAATATTCCAAAGTGTATCATAAAAGCACCAGTGTCGTTTCCAAACACTGTTCATACCTTATCTACAAAAAGGAAATAGTTAATAGATCAAAACTAGTTAAGTATGCATTCCTTAGTACTAATAAAACCAGCTTATTGTTTACCAGACTTCATGCCAAAACAGAGCTGAAGCCCAAGCAAAGAACATAAATCCACAGTTGTAATTTCATACCCTTGAAAGTGCAGTTAATCAAGTGCATTTTCTGCCTGATTAGCTAACTGTGCCCCAACTCCACGTGCTCCTCAGTGCGTCTCCCCCCGCCGAGAGCAGCAGCTTGCTCACCTGCATTACTTTCCCATCCTTTCCCCGATAGAGTGTGTACAGCTGGTAGGCTCGGACCTCATGGGGAGGCGGCGGAGAGGAGCAGCGATGTTTACTTCTGCGTTTAGGCAAGCTTTGCTGGGGCTGAGGGAGTGTTTGCTGATCAGCTGGGGAAATGGGGTCTGAGAGTGCTGAAACCTGCATAAAATATGTACAACATTTTCCCTATTTACGGGCCCTCTAGTAAGCTGTTCCTCGTGGGAACTAGACAGATCCATTGTGGTAATTATCACAAAAACCTGACTAAAACATAAACGCAGCTGCTGTGACTGGCCACAACCTGCCATTTGTCAACACAATAACCAGGTTTCTGCCCAAATCCAGTTTACGTGACCCCCAGCAAAAGAATTTCCCCATCAGAAACTGGTTTTGTCTGAAGACTACTACTCCACAGCACAGGCTGGAGAGCATGACAGAGATGACATCCTGCTCACTGGCAAGCAGAAGGGACATTAGTGAACAGTCAGCCCTTCTCTCTCGGCCATTTTAAATCTACTGATACCTTTTCTTTTGTTTTTTTCTTTTTGCCCTTCTTCCCTTTGGGATCTGGTGAAGTTGACCGGGGTTCATCCTTCAGCTCGCTTTTCCTCTGGGGTGGCTGGTCACTGCTCTGAGTGTCATCAGCAGCTGAGACACTGCCCTATTTGAAGGAAAGACAGGGAGTTCACAGCAGTTGCAGAGATGGGGAAAAGGTGGTTTTTCTTCCATTTTTCAATGTTAAGCTGGTCTGCATGCATGAATGGGCAACCGAGAGGCTTTACCAGCAAAGCACGATACGCTTCCCTGGCCCCCAGGACTTCCCTCAGATGGGCTACACAGACAGCTGCTGCAGTCACACAAAATGGACACATCCAAATATTTTTAGCCCTAATGGGTTTTATTCACACTCCCTCCTCACAACAGATATAGCTGGCGATGCTGGGCTGTACCTTGCTCTGCACCACTTCATCTCGAGGTACGGACTGAGCCCGCCTTTCCTCCTTCAGTCTCTCTCTTTTCTTTCTCAGGCTCCTTCCACGACTAAAGCGTGAAACCTGAAGACAGACAACGCTGTTACTCAGTGATGCTGTGCTCTTTCCTGCCACTGAGGCCAAGTAATAAAGCAGATTGGTTTACACATCTACCAAAAGACAATATATAAAGCAGAATGCACTCCCAGGTGTAGTCAGATGGGCCAAATAACGCGCGCATTTATGGCTGTGAAAACACACCACCACCAAGCTAAGTCCATGAGGGACACTTTGCTGTCAGCAATGTGCTGTACAGAAGATAGTAGTGCTTAATTAAGTACTCAGCTCCCCATGAGATCCTTGCCTCCAAAGCAGGCACACAGACTCTTTGTAAAATACGTGGAAGTACCACAAAAGCCAGTGAGCTGAGAAAAAAGGTGTCAGTCAGACAGGGACACAAACAGGGAACTCTTATGAACCAGGACCATGAACCACCAGGCTACCACAGGTAACAAGGGTTTCCACTGCACCATCCTCTGCCGCTCGAGCCAGGTGTGACCTCTGCCAGCACTCCAAAAATGCTGACCACCACAGACCGCAGAGACCTAACCTGTGCAACTTGCTGGGCTCCAGCGGCTCCACCTCAGCTAGACTTGAGGACAGCACACGACGTGCCGCAGAAACATGGGCGCCTTCAACGGCAGAAACTTGAGGACTAGGGACAGGTAGCTCTTCAGGGCAGCCCAGCGCAGGCTTTCAGGACCGCAGTGACCGTGCATATCCTTGCGGACTAGAGTCTGGCCTCAGCTCCTTGCACACGTGTGTGCCAGGGCCACTCAGAGTTTACTGCCAACAAAAGACATCTGTAACATACCTGCGATGCTTTAGTGAGGAGAAGCGCAATCTCAGGGTTATTGTGCTGCCTGGCCACCTCTAGAGGAGTCTGACCTGCCTAAGAGGAAAAAGAGCACATTAATTCCTTCAAAACACAAGTTGCTGGAAACGCAGATTTCTTCCCATAAGGTTAGTTAACTGCTCTGTGCACAGGAGTAAAATGACTAACTGTTTTAATTCACTCATTTAATTTAGCTGTCATACCCAAATATTTTCTATCAATGCTAGAAAAAATTGCTTGAAGAGAGTCTGCGTTAATACAAAATATCAAAGAAGCTTCATGTTCTACTTACATTGTTGACAACTGATGCATCAGCCCCTGCCTCCAGCAACAGCTTAACCACCTTTTTGTGATTTAGAGCAGCAGCTACGTGGAGTGCTGTATCTCCTGCCTGAAAATTACAAAGCAAAACACAACCATGTAACACACATCTTTGGGTCTCACCATGCAGAAATCTGAGCCTCCTAAAGGCTGCTCCTACTTCGAAAGACCTACAGTTACTGATATAACAACTAAGCTTAACTAAGACTTGGTCAAGAAAAAAAGAGGACTGGGGAGGAAGGGGGCAGGAGGGGCAAAGAGCTCCTGCAGCCTTGCTTGGAGGAACATAGCTGGGGCTCTGGTGATCTGCATTACAACAAATGACACATGACACAACTCCGAGACGGCCCCGTACCACCTCCAGCAAATGGATACAACATCTGAGGGCAGAACTGGTTTTCCCACTGCAACTTTTTTTTTTTTTTTTTTGCAGGTTTGATCACTTGGTGAGCAGGTGGTCATGTATCACATTACTCAAAAATAATCAGATAATTAACAGCAGCAAGATAGGTGGTTTTCTCTTGATGTGATCCCTCAGGAAAAAACAGCTTTTGGAATAAAGCCAAGAGGCTGTATGAGTGCAGCCCTGAAACATAGCCCTGCACTTGTTCCTGTGTATTGAGGTGAGGACTGCTGTGATCAGATTCAGGCACTGGTAACAGAGCCAGCAGCTGTTTAACGGAGACTGTATTTGCGCATATAATGCCCTCCTGTCCCCCTTGCCCTGCATTTTGTCTTCACAAGATAAAGGCACATCTGCTTTAGTAACAAGCAATAAATTTCCAGTAATCTAACTTGGGTGAGGCATGTTCACAAATAAAACCATTATATGTGCAAATACGGTAAAGTATTATTGAACAGCTTTGGTAATGGCAGGGAATGAAGGAAAGCGGTGTTTCTCTATACCAGGTTCATTCCAGATAATCTTAATATTCAGTAGCTCATTTTACAAATTAAAAATCTCATCTCCAAATAAAATTACATCATAAATTTAACATGCTGAAACTCATTTAATTTGCTATAATACCTCCTATCTAAGAAACACAGAAATCAGAAAGCATCTTTATGATCCTGGACTATACATGAAAAGTTTCCCTGCAACATGAGATGATGTGGTAAAATACCACATATGTTATTTATTTAGGAGCTTTAATGCATTTTTAACGCACTAAATCCATTCCCTTCTACCACCCAATTAGGCTATGCCACAGGGACAGCTTTCAATTACTTCTCACACAAAAAAAAAAAGGATGATTAATCCTCAGTTATACTGATCATTACTTTGAATGGAAAGCAGTCTTTTTCTTCACTTTGCTATATTTTTAATTCCCACTATTTCATAATGCACCACAACAAAGAAAAAATTTTCCAAAGAAATTTGCACTTTTATAGTGTCCGAACAGTGGTGAGCTCTGCTTCACAGCATCTCTGTGATGGCAGTAATATTACTACCTCCTAGTTACACAGGCGAAAACAGAAGCATAAAAAGGCCAAATCTCTTGCACAGTCCCACGCTGCATAGAACTAGCAGGGCAAGGACTGAGGAATCCCAATCCCTAACCCTAGACTTGTGCCCTGCCCCTATCCCGTAATCTTCTTCTACACAATCACATGTCTGTAAAGAATCTCATAAATAGGAAATGTTTTAAAGAAATGATGCAAATGTGATGGCAAAATAATAAACCACTAGTATGCCGTTACTTCAAGGATACTCTTAGAAGCTTAGGCACTCAATACTGCAGTGAAAGACATATTAAAGTGGGATTACTTGGGTAGGAATCCCTCTTTCCAATGACTAGCCGTATGCAAAGGGTGCACAGTCGCAATGAGGTTCATGCACTGACCTGGTTCTTTTCATGGACTGAACAGAAAGCACTGAGCAGCACCCTAATGATGGGCAAGTGATTATAACGAGCAGCCACATGCAGACAGGTATCTCCTGCCTGCAAACAGAAACAAAGCTCTAAGCATGTAATTGCAGTAAGAAAGCTTGTGCTTGTCATGGTGGTCCGGATGAAATAATCCTATTAAAACAAAAGAGCAGTAAATGACACATTCCTCCTATGAGCAGCAATGCTGCCTTCTCTTCAGTACAAAAGCCACTGTCACGGCTGGGAAGTTTTAGCAATAGCTGGGAGGTGGTCCGGGGGGATATGAATTTTATAACCACTGATGGGAAATACTGGTTTCTTAAGCAAGGTATTATGTTGCTCTTACGTAGCCCTGCGTCACAAAAGCTGCTTTACATTTTTATATCAAATCTGTTCTCCTGAGCACCAAACCAACAGGATTTACAACCTCCACTCGGTGTCGCACATACTGCAAAGGCGACAGGAGTGGCCTGGAGCAGAGTGACTGTGGGGGCAGGCCCTGCTCAGTCAGGGCCCCTCAGCAAAGGCGGGGAGCAGAGCCTGATGTATCAACATTGTTACCATGTGCTTCTGCCAACCTTGGCATCAAGGCACGACAAAGTTATCTGGCTTCCTTTTATAGATTTTCATCTTTTATCATGCCAGATCCATTTTAGAGGAGGAAAGCTGTCTGGAATTGAAGTCACTCTGCATCTACCCCACCGTACAGACTGACACGCAGGATACAATCTATCTCAGAGAGAGCAGGTGTCAGGAGGCTTTCTCTGATCTGGCACAAAATACCTTTAAGACTTGCCATCTTTTTGAGAACAAAGGCCCCTTTGCGCAGAATTTGACTGGCGTCCTTTGGTCCAAAGCAGCGCGCAGCCAAGCAGTGCTGGTCTGACAGCAAAACCCCTCTGCTTCCACCCCCTCAAGGGACGGGTGCAAGTAACACTTTGCTCCATCCTATCACAAGCACTCCTGCACACTACATATACTCAGTTTGTTAGTGTTTTTTCAACAGTGTTTATAACAAAAATCACAGCAGAAACACTTCTGAGCACTTCCACATGTTGGAATAATATAGTTAATACAAAGGCACACAAAAGATAACACAAGTCCTTTTTAAAACTCACATTATTTTTGAGGTCTGCCCGAGATCCTCCAAGTAATAAAACGCGAGTACTCTGGGAATGGCTATTCTGGCAAGCCAGATGAAGAGGTGTGTTACCTGCCTTAGAGAAATACAGGAAAATACAAAAGCCATCTTTAGAAATTGGACATATATCATTAAAAAAGCATCAAAAAATAAAGTCTCACATTTCTCCCCACAAGGAGAGAAGCATCTCCCACTCAGCAGTGGAAACTGTCGCTGTCATTTCAACAAAGCTATGAGCTGAATAAACCTGGAGACTGAAATACCCTCTCCAGCATGAAATCGTTTACCTGGGATATCATAAAGGTGGGAATTGGACAGTTCAAGGAAATCTGCACTGCTCAAGTCTATTTACAGGAAGCAAAGAACTTAGAAACTTTCTGGGCCATTAAAAATAAACAGCATTATCAAGAACTTAATTAAAAGGAAAAATCTTCCCATGTCTTGATACTCCTCAGGACACAGTCTGGCTTTCAACCCTATTATCTATATAACATTTTCCTTCTCTACTTTTCTCTGTCTGTTCCTAATCTGCTGCAAACATCTAAAAATTAGCACATGCAAGTGGAAAAGAAAGATGGGAGGGAGGCGAAGGAGGAACCTACAGAGTTCACACTCAGAGCAGCCGCCTCCCCAGGAGCGCTGATCCTGTGCCCTGCTAAGCCTGGGAGAGCAGCTTCACCCTGGGGCAAGCCCCGCTGGCTACCCCATCCCACCGCCTAGCAAAGCAAAGGGGTGCTGAGTTTCCCATTCCTCACTAGAGGGTCTACTCCTTCACCCTACAGTGTGTGCGTATTTTTGCATGCTGAAGGACAAGAGTGTATTTGCATGAATGCTTCTACCATAGAAAGCTAATCCTTGTATTTAGGGTTTTTCCCCCTCCCACAAAGAAACATGCTGTCATGACACTGCAGCTCAGGTGTCCAGCAAAGCCTGCTGTGACGGCTGCAGGGTGTAAGACAGACATGGTTCAGACCGATTTCTGTTTGCTTATGATCATAATACAGCTCCATCATAACCCATATCCGAGTCTGGCTGGGTGTCTGTATGTGATCACACAGGGCAAGGTGCAGATTTTAGGCTACAGAGGAGAGCCTGGATGCTCACAAAGCTTGAAAGTCTTCAGGCAAGAGAAGAAAAGGAAAACAGAAGGTAAACTGAACCCCAGAAAAGAAGCAAGCATGCAGTTTTTACTGGGAGAAATCTAAAAATAGAGTTTGCCTGCATACTGTTTTTCTAACACAGTGAGGGGTTTTATTGGTCTGACAAGTTTCCTGACAGTATTGGGCTTTTCTTGGCCTGAAAATGTTTGGTTTTTTCGGTCCCTGAGAACCAGAAATGAAATCAGCTCAAGTAAAAAGGTTTCACACGCTTACTAGCCTGACTGCCTCACCTTGATTATTATCTTTAATTTGTCCCTCAAACTTTCAGGATACTGATCAAAGTCGCAGGATTTGAACTACAAAGAGACAACTCTTAGATGTGGTCTTCAGTCTTTGATTACACATTACAGAGTATTTCAGGTCTGAAGGTAGTTTCTGAATTGTGGCAGATGCAACAATTCTTTTCTTTCTGAACAGTCCCTGAAAAGCCTCTGTGATGCTTTTATTAACGGCCATTTGATGTGTCAGTACTGGTGGGAAGGCACAGAGGTCCTGCCCAGCCTGCAGTGCATGAGGAGCTGCTCACAGGAGCCACCGAGCTCGCAGAGCTGGCCTGGCCCCTCTCCCACGGCATGACAAACCTCGCATTGACTTCTGCGAGAGGGGTAGGGGATCCAAGGCGTACCAGGCTTCACCAAAATGTACACACTGGTCAAGGATCTAAAAAGAACTCACTCCATGGGATGATCCTATCACACTAGAAGAATTTTTATTACACCAACTTGACTGAAAATAAACTGGATTTCCAGTGTGATTGCTGGACAGGACACACACAGCTACTGACTCTTCTGGATTCTAGGAGGTTATTCCACATATCCCTTTTTCTGCCTGGCTTGCCTTTAAAATCCTGGGTATCCTGTCCGGCCTCTGCTCAGAGATTTAAAATAGAAACCATCTTCAGCGGCATTACTTTTTTACACACTGTGCTCAAGATGCTGTGCTGTAAGAAGTGCACATATACAAGTCTTCCCCAAGCAGTTCTAAAAGAAATAACCAGGAATTACACAAACTAGCAGGCTACAGAGTCAAACCTCTCTAGCTTTCTGCTGCTTAGCAGAGTCTGGCAGCTCTAGAAGACCGCTTCTCTCCCATTAACAGGGCAGTGAGAGTCACGCAGTCCAAACCTCCAAGACCTCCAGGTGTAAGCCAAGAGCCTGTGGGCTGCTCCTGCACATGACACTTTGTCCTGGCTGCCACAAAAGCTGGTGGAACGATTGTGCCTTGCTGTCAGCAACGTAAGAAGTTGAGCGCTTTTCAGAGAAGCCATTTTGGGATTAAACAGAATTAAGCTCGCCATTTTTCTTGGAAGCAGTAGGGGTGAAAGCGTGCCTGTCTGCAAGAATGCTCACTCCCTTTGTTTTTCAGTAACTCCTGAGAAAAGGTCTTGCCCATTAAAAAAAAAATTCCAAACACTGATATACAAAGGGAGAGGATCACATGGGCAAAACACGAAAGACCAGCACAGGAGCTGCTCACACAGTGTTAATGCCAGCCAGTCACATTTCAGACATCAGCACTGCCAGACTATCCTGTGCACATACTTTTTAGAAGAGGTTGTCTCAAAACACTTGACATATGCTGCATTGTAAACTAAATCTTCTAATACCCTCAGGCATCCAAGCACCCAGGACTTGCATCTTAAGCACACACCTTTGTTCCTATGTGTACGCATAGACACAGACAAACATATCCACAGAGAGGGGTATAATTGCTCAGAAAGCTATACAGTCAAATACTATTGTCTGTCACGTGTAATGTGTAAGCACGGGAAGCTGTCTAAAGTATCTTTAATACAAATCTAGATGAACATTACAGCAAAAATAAATACAGAAAATAAAAATTGGAAGTTGGAGCAACATAAAAGAAGGAATACACATAAAATAATATCAAAGACAATGTAATTACTAGCTGCAAAGTGATGACAACTGTACAAACATACACATATGTACTGCATATATACACATGCACATACAGAAACACACCCTATGCCTAGGCAATGTGTGTTTTTATTGAAAATCTTGGGACTTTCCTTCGGCTACTTGTCTCCTTTCTCCTCTTGCTTCCCTAGCTCCTTTCAATTGTAGTTTTAGAGATATGTTACCAAAATAACTTGTCATTCTCCTGTTAAAAAATACTCAGAGATCCCAGATCCCATTCCAAAGTCCTCTCGCCTCTAACGAAGGACACAGTGCCAGCTATGTAGTTTGACTGACCCATCGGCAGAGCACGCCAAACCCTAATTCAACTCATCCCATATGCTGCTATTGCTATTTCTTAGATTATTTCATTAACTTCTGGATTAGTGAATTGAAGACAAGTCTCCCACAAATATGACAGTTAAGAGTGGAACGTAAAACTCCTTGTTGTTTTATCCTTCCCTCAGAACTGCTCTCAAGATTTCATAAATATCAAAAGAAAAATACTCCAGATTCTTTATAAGTTTCAATAAGTGCCTACATTAGCATATTAAGAAGAACTTTCTAACAAAAGAATCACTATTTTTTTCCTCTGTAACTTACATTCATTGGATAGTTTCTCAAAAATTGGATTTTGAATGCCATTCTCCTATTATTATTCATGTTCATTTTATATTACACCAATCACAATGAAACCACTCAGTATAAATTACAGTACTGTGGGTATTCCCATAGGAATTCCAGTGTTCTTCAGCCTTAATTAATGTATCATTTAAAGTGCTATGGAGTTCCTCCTGTGGCAGCTGTCAAAATATGAATTTCCTGATACCTGTGGAGGAATCATCTAGCTGTGATTAATGCAAAAGGAATAAGAAATCTCACTGTGAGCTGGTCCCCCACCTGTTGAGAAATGTCATGACCAGAAATCTCCAGGGATGAGAATCAGCTATGTTACATCCGCAATGAAAGCTCCTTCTATATGCGCCTCACCTTGTTCCTGGAGAGAACATTAGCTCCTGCTTTAACAAGCAGTTTGGCAGACTGACTGAATCCATGCCAAGAAGCTTCATGAAGAGCAGTATTCCCATCCTGGAGAGCACATGGACAAGAGGAGTAGTTTAGTGTATTGTGTGCACACACATTTAAAAAATGAATCTTCCTTTCCTACTATCTACTTTTCTATTTTATTCTTAGCAGAAACAGAAATACACCAGACTTAAAATAACTTCCACAAACACCCTGTATACTTTCATCTCTCTCAAACCTCTGCTTCAGTGATGCTTCAGTTCCCACCCAAGTGTAATGCCACACTGCCTTGTGAGTACCAGCCATGCTCCACTGCTCTGTATTGGCTGGAGTGAAAGCTGGTATTTATCACCTTCTTCTCCCACAGCCTTCCCATAAAAACTGTAACTTCTGAAGCTCCTGATGGCTACTCAATAATTCTCCTTTAGTTCAAAAGTCACAGCCAGGTATTTGGGAGAGAAGATCATGCTGGTTTTGATCATGATTCTACTCCACATAGCTCAAAGGGGGCCTGTGGTGGGAATTATCTATAGGTATGTTATTCCTTTGTGCAAAACTAAGACACATAGTAAGTTCTCATCAAGAACACACACTTGTGCCATCAGAATAAAAGCCAAAAATAGGATTAGCAGGTAAAAGAGATACTCCAATGTCATCTGGCGATGTCCTGGAACCCTACAGAACTTTTTCCTTTCTACCTTCTGCATCTTCCTATCTTTACCTTTTATTTCTTCCTACATCTCCTAGAGAGCAGAGAGAAAGGCACTGAATATTTTGTTTGGAACTTGAAATTAGTTATGTTTATTTCCAAACTAAATATACAGTCTGGAACTCTCGGTTTCTAGTATAAACAAGGGAAATTGTGCAGTGTTTTTGGTAGGGAAAATTAATTAAAAAATGATCACCTTGGTCAAAAGGTAAGTAAATCTGAAGTTTATATTGAAGATACAGTATGCCTTTTTTTCCAGTGCAACTGTTCCAATTACTTTCAAAGCATTAGATGCCTAACTCAGGAGTATAAATCATAACTTACTCTATGTGACCTTAGTATTACTGGCTAGCAAGGCTGCCATGTCACAGGGCTCTGCTTTTCCTTGTTACCTTGTCTTGTCTGTCCAAAGCACACCCCTCTTGAATGAGAGCTGCTATGACATCGGTGTTGCCTACAACAGTAGCCCGGTGCAATGCTGTCTGATCACCCTGCGAAAAGAAGCAATTTTTTTAATCCATACCCTTTCCACCTAATTTTGACTTAACACAAAAGCATACAACACACACACAGAGGTTACATCTTCCACATACATACTGTTTAAATCCAAGCTGCCTTCGAAAACAGTCCCAGTAAACAACGACCATTAAAGTTTCTGAGATGAATGAAGTTATTGTATGTATCAGAGAGCTGTTTACAAGACCTTTCAACTCATCACAATTCCACATACGGCACTGAAGTGTTCTAAAAATACTGTAGTATTAGAAGGCAGTGAATCTAATACGCTTGGCTTCACACATCTAATAACCAACAGTATCTATGGGGATCTAAAGGGAATAATAGGCTGCTGTAGTTCATCATAATGATCCTCCAGTACTTACACTGACTGGATGAGATGCTACTTTTTTGACTCTGCCTGCTCCATCAATTCTGCTTGGATAAGGAGCATGAGATGAGATCAAACTCTTCAACATCTCTGATGAATTTACCAATTAGTGCTAAGAGTGGAGCCAATTTTATGATGAGGACCCCAACTGTGAGACTATCAACATTTCATTCAAGCACCTGAGCAGTCTTAAGGTCCAAATGACTTTCATTTCTCATTGACCTGCCACATAGCAGCGAATAGTGAGTTTCCTACATTTCTTTTATGGCTCAGTTTCCAAAAGAAATGATGCTGATGTGGTCGTCTTGTCTGACTGCCCATCAGTCTCCTAATAACTGTTTAACTCATTTGCTGAGCTAGAGATACCAAGATTGATTTTCTACAAGCCTTCTAGAAATGGAAGACTAGGGAGAATCAATTTGCAGGTTTTAACGAGGTACACAGTTACCTGCACCATTTGGCCTCCAGCTACAGCTCAGGCACACTGCCCTGTCCATTGACAGCTCCCTGCATACCACAGCACACGCTGCCTTCGGCCCTCTTGCCATGCCCTGTGCATGGGGGACATCTGGAGATTTCTTTTTTTTTTTTTTTAATGTGTGTGCTTGCACAGGGGATGCGAGAGAAAAGGAGATGTGTGCAAGGGAACTAAGCATATTGCAGATGTGTGAAACTCTGATAAGAGAGAGGAACTAGGAGGATTTATGCAGTAAGACACAAATCTACAGGAAACTGAGCTGCATTAGTTTCACTGCTTCCAAACAACCTGTCTTGGTTTTCCACTGTAGTTACTTTGAACCTTCAATGCTGAAACACAGCCCATGAGTCCAGGCACAAAGACTTCGTTTCAAAGCTGCACACAGCCTTTTTACGGATGACGAACAACAGACTGGGAATCCAATCCACTTTTGCTTATCTTGATAATGTTCACCAAAAACACATGAATGGTAGAGATATGCAATGTACCCAAGAAAAAAAGCTTGCAGAGGAAGCTAGTTCTAAAGAGATACAAAATTTCCCTGCTACAATTCTTTATCAGATAATATCAGATTATACTAAATACTAAAACTGGAGGGATTTCCATTTTTTGTGTCATACAGACTGCAAGTATTTAGATAACTGGATAATTTGAATAATTTGTTCTCAAGAGGGGCAATTAGCAGGTGACTTATAAATTGCTTTCAGTGTGGTTCTTTTATAATCGTGACATCAAAATAGTTATTAAACCATAAGGGTAAAATGAGTACTGCCAACCACAGCCTTTCAGTAACCCATGTAATGCCAACTCTCATCACAAATAAATCATTAAATTAGCTTATAATCATGAAGTTGATTTAAAAAAAAGAAAAGTTTGTTGAGAGTTTTTCTTAATTTGCTATCTGTGCTTTGTCTTTAGTGGTTAGCTATTCACAGTTTTGTCCTTGTCCCTATTAAGACTGGAAATTTATTTTAGGAGAATTTAAACAAAGTCAATAATAGTTCCAGGAGCTGGGACTTACAGAAAAACACAAAGTACTGCAAAGCACTGCAGATTCTCTGAACTTGTATATTTATCCCTAAATCTAAAAATAACCAAAATTTTATGGAAAACATGTCCAAAATATACTATCTCACAAATGCAATTGTCAAATACTTTCCAGCAACTGTTACTGCACAGAAATGTACAGGCTAACATGCCAGGAAAGACCTCAGCACCTTTTCAATATCCCTGTGGTGCGGAGGACTGACACAGCTACTGCTAATGCAGCAACGCATAATGGAGACAGTGCAAAGGTCATTTTATCCTGCCATGAAGTGGAAGGCAATCCATCAGTCTATCACTCCTAAAAGATACTGCTGCAACAGCAAAGCTATGGAAGACCCTATAATAAAGAGTAAAACAAAACAACATCTGCAACTGTGATGGAGGGATCTCTAGCACTGGCTTTAACAATGAATAGTTGGTTACTGCTTCTTTACAGTCTGAAAAATTGATTATGGAGAAGATCAGATTCATGGGAATGAACGGATTGGATTGGATTTAGTTTGTAATTAAGGATCTTCTTGCTGGGCCAATTTAAGTCAATGTTGTTCTTGTTGTTAACCCAACTCCATGAAAGTACTTGACGTGAGGGCCCCGAGTGTCACAGAAGGCAGTCTCACCACACCTGACTTGTAGCCACCCTGCTTAAGAAGAGAAATTTGATGCCGATACATTTCCTACACACTCAAGGAGAGAGCCAGGCAGCTAAGAATAAGATCCAGCCAGCATGCTGACAGGGTAAGTACCTAATCCACATAACAGGGAACGTCAAAGGACTTCTCAAATCCTGTCTTTCCCGGACAGAGGCACCTCCTAGTAAAGACAAGGTAGAAATCAATTTAAAATCCTCTTTTCCCCCTAGCTCAGACACCTGAACTGTGCAGGGAGCACAGATGATGGGCCCGCTCTGCCCTTCTTCAGGACATCGCTGCCTCCTATCTGGAAGCAAAAGGCAAGGCTTGCTGGAAACAGGTCCGAGGCCGGGACGCAGGGGCAGGTCGGAGCTCCTCCCCCTCCCTGGAGAAAGCCCAGGCTCCAGGTGCTGCTCAGCTCAGCTCTCCTACAACTGTGTGTTTTACACTACCACATTAACGGATAAAACCCATCAGTGCTGTTGGGAACGGTGACCCTCTTTACCCTCAGATGCGTGGCCACATCACTAGGCTCACTCTTTAGGAGTGAAGTGCCAAGACACTTAATTTATGAACCCTTAAGAGCATAAGCAGGAGATAAGCATCAAGATCCTTAGCCTTTCCACAGCAGTGCCTGTGGGCACAGGCAGTAGTGCGACTTCAGGTTCCTATGTAATTTTTCCGGTGAAGACCGCTACAAAACTCCCAGGCTTCTAAGTCGACAGGGCAGGATTTTGTCACCCATTCCTTTGGACTTCAGCATATACATTGAACTCCAAGTACTTAGGGTGCTGTGGGAGCTGAACTAGAAGACTGATTCTCACTACTTGGTGAGTTACTCAGCAACCCAAGTATTAATAATATTAATACATCACTATTTTTTAACATACTTTCCTCACCATTAACAGAGGAAGAGGAAACCATTATCTTGCCTTTTACGGAGTCAGAGAGTGAGCTGTATTTTTTTCAGAGCATGAACTTTCAGACAGCGTAATCACCAATTCATGTATCTTTTTTATTCATTGCTAAAATAACTATCCCAAAATGCACTTCTCTGAGTTCTGCCTTTAGCAAGGCATGAGAGGACTGTTCTAGGGACTCAGAGAAAAAATTCACCTGTAAATGCATATTAACTGCCCAGACTATTATGCTGAAAACAATTTATGATCCTATTTGTAAGTGATTTACATCTTAGAAACAGACTGTCAATCAGTAGCAATGAAGAGGGAAAACTGCAGTGCGGTGTCACAGAAATGTGACCTTGACAGAAATGACAGAATTGAGTTTGCTTAAAGACAAATGTAGTCCTGAAGCCAAAAAGACACTGAAGTACATAAGTGAGACTTAATAGAAGGAAGGCACCTAAGTCTAAAATGGTACTTCTTAAAACTCCCTGCTTAGCTGCTGCCTACCCCTGAAAGCAACCAAAATTCAACTGCTTCATTCAAATCCTCCAGACATCTCAACCTGCATGCTGCCAAGAAGCACCACAGCCCTGATCGAACTCAACAGGTTGGCACTTATCTCATATTAAGTCTTGCCAGAACCCATAATTTAGGCGTTTTCCCTCCTATCTCTCACCCTGTGAGCATCCGCTAAGCACACTTGTTCGAACAAGCTCCACACAAATTGCAGACATGTCCCCCACCTTTTGAAACAAGGCTAGAGGAGGAGGTGACAGATGGCTTTTACGCAACAGCTCAGAGGTTACAGTACTCACCCAGCTTATCTTGCAATGAGAGCACTTCCTTGCTGAAAGCAGTCCACATTTAAGAAAAACATTGACATTCCCTGGGCTAGCGGGGGATGCTGCTGGGAGATTGGGAATGCAAATTTGAATCCCCTCATGCAGCAGATGAATGTCTGCACATCCTGCATGCTCTACATACAATAGGGCTATTGCACAAAAAGGCCTAGTACCAGGAGGCGTGCTTGCAAAGGGGGAACCCATGCTCTTCACAGAGAACTTAAATAACTGCTTTCAGGAGAGGGCTCCAGGCTATGAACCCTGAAGAAAGGCAGACATGTAAATCTTGACCTTCTCCATGCATTTTGGCATTACCCCTTCCCTTCAGTGTTTTGGCTAGGCAGGTGGCATTCATTCAGTGTCCTGGTGTTTGTGACTACCTTCTAGGCTCCTAGAGTTTCTTCATATGCTGACTAACTTAAAGCAGTGGATGCAACCACAGGGGCCAGACACCTAAGAACTAGATTGGCATCTATTTTATATCTGAAACTCACCCCAAGGGAAAGGAAGTAATGCAAGCAACTTATAAAAGAGTTTCAGGTAGATATTAGTGCATCTCCTAACTCTCTCGCCTCTAGTAGGGTACAGAAATAGCACATAGTTACAGAGTCTTTATTAAAGACTCTAATCCCCAAATCTAACGAGAGTTGGTTTACACCAGTTTGTGATGTTACTTTCTTTTCTTGCTCTGATTTAAAAAACATTATAACCCACACAATTTTTCCTGAACTTTCCTTTTTTCTATTGCCTCCATCATCTCTATCATCTCCTTTAAAGTCCCTTTCCAGCATCATGCTTTGCCTCCTCATTGTCTTTCCATGTTTGCAGAAATGACCAAACTCTTGCTACAGTAGAACTGCACCGAAGCCAAGAGCAAAAACTTATGCCTTCAACATCTTACACAAACTGTTAGACAGCAGTTGTAAAGTCTTATGCTTTGAAATCAAATCACTAAATTGATGGTAGAAGGTCTAGAACACTTGTAAAGTGAAAATATGATCAAGCATAAAGTACTCTCAAGAACATACAAGAATATTTGACTATTCTGAAGCAGTTGTATACAATGGCAACACCGTGTGCCCCAGTGTTTCTCTGTGTCAGTGTGCTTCTCTCCCCCTCCTTTCCTACACAAAGACAATCATCATGAACACAGTGTAACAAGCATTTCACTTTGAACAGTAAATGATGATGCATGACCAGCAGAAGTCATCAAGGCACAGAAAAATAAACATGAATGAAAGAAATTACAGCATAAATGAGACTTAAATGGGACTGCAGAAATAAACCACTTAGCTTATTTACATTCAGCTAGAAATGATAATGAATTCTGGATTATTGTTCCATTTGAAATTAATTTTCTGTTTTTTTAAACAGGGTCTTCCAGAGAGAAGTTGCAGGGCTCAGGCTTTCACTTTAAAGTGACTTTTTTTTCCAGGTAGGTTCTCAGAAAGCACATACGGTGCAGGAAACTATGTCAAGCACCCAGCGCAAAGCTCACCATGCAGTCATGCACCTCAGAAGAGCTCTATCATGCCATACTGCCAATCCAAGATTTTACAGCATGCAGCCACGGAAGAGTGAAGGTCAAGGCAAGATTGATGCAAGATTTCTAACCTCCTTCTCTCTTTCTGATCTTCTAGGTTCCTTTCTAGCCTTTCTCTTCTGGTTTTTCTTATCTTTTTCATCCTTGATTTCCTTCACCGGGACAACTTTCTCCTTGACTATTTCTGAGGTGCGTGCTGTATGAATACTCATTGACCACTCAGAGATTGCATTGGGATCCCAGTAAGAGTTTTCAGTATTGGCAGGGAGAAGGAAAGAATTAGCTCCTGGGGTTGCGTATTCTACAGAGCTGGACTCCACGGGTTGAAATTCATAATAATCCCACTCCAGGCCACTGGAGGTCATTCTTCAACTAATTCTTACAGCTCTTACTGTGTTTTAAAGAACGTATCTGTAGAACATGAAGTCAATGTTTTAATCTCTCCACAACATTTAGCAACTTTCAAGTTTGTTTATCATCTGGTAGATGAAAAGCTAGTCTTTCATTTGTTTATTACCTAAGATAGTCAACTCCAAAATAAAATGTTTTTAGATTTCTCTTGTCATTTAAAAATACATATTTCAGCTTTTTAGAACCTAAA
The DNA here is from genome assembly GCF_036370855.1 of Dromaius novaehollandiae. Classification (NCBI taxonomy): domain Eukaryota; kingdom Metazoa; phylum Chordata; class Aves; order Casuariiformes; family Dromaiidae; genus Dromaius; species Dromaius novaehollandiae. The sequence continues at coordinate 41,309,861 of NC_088100.1, read as the reverse complement.
GGAAGATTTTCTTTGTGTAATCACAATTCTGCAGACAAATATCAACTTCAGTATTTACTTTTTAATGAAATATGTAATACTCCCTGCTCTCATGAGCAATTTCATCTCTGAACCTAAAATGTGTAGTCCTGAAAAACAGCAATGAAATGTACAGGTGTTAATCAACACTTTATTTGATGCTAAAATTCCTTCACTGCCAATAAACACACAGTAAAAGTGACTGACAGCATAATCAACAGATTGCAATTAAAAGATAATATGAACACCTCTGTATGGTACAAATAAATTGCAAAAATGAATTATACAAGGAGGAAAAATAGATAGAGAACTTTTTTAAGACCTGTGTAAAAGGAAAGCAGACGCATTTTTTGTTAATACCTTTCACAAGCAAAAATCCTCACTTGGAGTTTGGATCTTCCTCCACATCTGAGACAAATCCAAACACACTCTCTCTAATCATGCAGCAACTCCTGAAGCTCTCCTTAACCCCAACCAGAAAACTAATGCTCAATACAGAGCCAAAATCAGAACACATTTTTTTAAAACTTGTACCTGTAAATCAAGCATGTACACAGTTTGCTCAGATTAGTTACTGCATTTAGAAGTGGCACCAATTTTCATGAACAAAGCCAATGAGAAGTTCGCAAGGCAGGTGAAAAAAGGTCTTCTATTAGAGGAATATTTCTGCGTGCAAGACTCTTCCCTGAACTGAACTGATGCTAAACACAGATATATTGTTTTTCCATGATGCCTAATATATCAGATTTACATATAAATAGCTTAGATTTTATGACCACAGGATTGAAAAAAAGACACATTTTTCACAGAAACCCAATTTAAGAGTAAATCATTGGCAGCTCTTAGAGTCTTAGAACAGCAACTTGTATTTTTCAGGAAAACTGATTGTCCTTGTAAAGTAGCTATAATTTTGTCTTAAATCCCTGATGTACCTTTTTTCCTGGGAGAGGTCTAAAAATGAACTCCCTATCCAAATAAACTCACACTCCCACTACACTTGCAAATCAGCCCCATTTCACAGGTGGGCACAGTGAAAAAATAAAGAGTGCAGAAAACACTTCCTCCTAGAAAATCAAGTTTCTCAGTATAAAGCTGGCTGCATGAATAACACTGTTCTAGACTTCCCAGATAGAGATTGCTTAAATCTCAAAGGGAGACAACTACTCATGTGGAAAAAGAAACCAGTTTTCCAATTTTTTAAGATATTTAAGACCCTCTGGATGCAAACAAATGCCTAAGGGGATTCTCAAAAGGCACCTAGAGGCTTCCTGTGTCCTTTCAATAGTCTATAGGTGCCTCTACTAGCCATCTCTGGACCTCTAGGATCTTTTCAGCATCTAAACCTTATTTATTACAGAGGGAACAAAAGCAACCCCTCTCAAATTTGTTCCAGTATGCTCTCAGAATTATAATACATGGATTGGCTTATCGCTTTGCAAGAACATTTCAAAAGGGCTTCACCCGTCATTAAATGTTGTGAGAAGAAGTTCCTGCTCTGACTGCAGGCATCTCAAAACAGATTCATTGCTGATTTCTGGCTATAATACTAGCCCTGATTTGAAGGGAGTCATGGTTATTTAACTGCTGTTGCACATTTCAGCATATGTCGTTACTCATCAGAGTGAGAGATAACTAAAATAAGGTTACTGATCGCTCCAATGTCCTCTAAAGCCAGGTCCAATATTATAACTACTTCTATGGAAAGCTGAGAAATACCAACAACTTACATGTTTTACTTAAAGACAACTACCCTTTGCTAAATGCAAAGCTGATTACACTATGCCGAAGATTTACCACCCAGAAGCCTGACAGATGTGATAACCCACCCATTCTGCCCTACTGACAATGGGACAATTTCTCTGAAATCCCATACACTGCTTTGGGCAGTTGTTCAATATTCTGTATGCTGCGACATAGATCTGCACAAAAGCATCTCCCACTTAAGCAAACATCACAACAGATCACGCGCCCTACCTGAAGCGTTTCAGGGGGTTCCTGCACACTACAGTGACTCTATTTCACTTCAATATCAAACGGCAGACAACAGCTACTCACACCAGCCCAGTGTGACGAGGTCTTATAAAGTTCTGGAGCTGGAATATGAGTACCAAGTTACTCACTGAAAAACACCCAGTTTTACTTTGTCTCCTATGCAGTGTTGCATCTCCAAATTACAGGTTACATCTCCAAAGGAAAAAAATACAAGAGACAAATTTTGTTTCACTTAATCCCACTTCAAAGAAGCTAAGTTCTATTTTTATTTGCAAATTACTGATCAAACAACAGCTCTTCCCCATCCACCCCAAGCAAGGATGATTATACATACTTACATCATCCTGAATATCCAGGTCACAACCTGCTTTCAACAAAATCTGTACAACATGGAGATGACCCTTGTGGGCAGCAAGATGCAGAGGAGTCCGGCCATGCTATGAACGAGAAGAAAATAATAATACCTTGAGACCAAATTTTTATACATAGTAGTTGACCAGAATTTTATCCTTTTTTCCTCCTCCTTCTGTTTATACCTCTCTGAAGCCTGCAATAGCAGCAATTGACAGATATTAGTGTACAAAGGCTTTACCTTATTGTGTGCATGCTGAAAACTCTTCCTCTCCTTTCTGCAACATTTCAGTTTACCCTACAAAAGGTACATTTTACTCATGTAAGGTTACTTTTTTAAAAACTTAGATCCTGCTTTGTGTCCATGCTTAACCAGAATTCATGACTTTTTTGTTTCTGTCCCTCTGGAACCTAGAGCTGTCAACCACTTTCAGTTCCGCTCTGTATCACAAAGTCACTATAACAGTCTAATTCATATACTGCAATTGGTATAATCTTTGCAATAGAAGTAAGAGTTATGGGATTTTTGTGTTATGTCTGAAACTCGCCTTAAAAAGAATGGAAAATTTGTAATCACTCCAAGTGACTTAATGTATACAATGACCAACCTTGTTTTGCCAAAAATCTGTCAGGTTTTTTGGGCAACACATTTTTAAAGATTACCAAGATCTAACCCATATAAAAACATAGTATAAAATAGCCACAAGAAAAATGGATCTACAGTAAAATTAAGGACAGTTTCCTAATAGACAGAGGGACAGAAAGCTTTAATTAAATGATGTATAGTTTTAGGAGGAAAAAAAATGGAAGTTTAACCATAAAAATCAAAATTTAAATAAGAAAAATAGTGTCTCCCCAACAAATGGGTTACAAAAATCTAAGTGAAATGGCAAGAGGAAAACAGTATTTAATTCTAACTGAGCTCTGATCATCCTTTGGCAGAAATTAAAATGAGACATCTCGGGAAAAGGGGAATAGGCTGCTTCTCCTAAAAGAGGTATAAGAGTCTATGTTAAAAAAAGCTCAAACAGTGAAGAGATTATAAGCAGTAGTCTGGACAACAGAAAAGAATTGGAATAAGCAGTTTCCTAAAAATTGAGCCTGTATAAGCTAAAAGACTAAACTCATAAGGAGAGAGTCAAGAGTTAATTCCTGCTCTAGGAAGTAAGTATACATGGCAAAGCATCAATGTGAAAAGAGGGCGAAACAGCTTAAGAACTGTTAAACAGGAATATTCTAAAACTATTCATTACAAATTTCATTTCATCACAATTAAGAAAATTAGATTCCTATCATCTGCTAAAATCACAGAGTATCCTCACAAAGAATCACATTTTGTCCACCAAGCCTTCTATGAGATAAAATGTTACTTTTTTCTTGGCCTGAATATCTATATCTTTGTTATTGCTGTTGTCACTGTCTACTTCTCCTCCCAAGGATCCATCATTTTACCCTGTACAGGAAAATAAACTGCCCCAGAAGATCAGCTACAGAAGAAAACACTTCAAGAGTTGACTGACTACTAGTGGCCTTAAGTAAACAGAAGATGACCATTAGTTCTCTGATATTTTAAGGAAATTCCCCACTGGGAAAGTTACTTCCAGTAAATAAAAACCAAGCTCAAGACAGGCTGTTTTCATACAGCAATTCCTATATCCTAAGTAGCTGGCACAGCCTTGGGAATTCAGTCTCTTTAGAGCAAAAAGAAAAACAGTGTTGAAATCCACAGAATGACTGGAAACAGAATGTCTATAAATTACTTAATAGTTGTGCAGGGCTTCGCAAACATTAAATGTTGATTAATTATACTGTATTATTGATTATGGATACAAAGGATCAAATCTAATGGAAAAATCCACCCCCATTCTGCAACTCAGGTCTCTCAAAATGCAGACGTTTTCTCCCATTGCTCTCCCAAAACAGGAGGGAGCAACTTCCCCGACTATGCGGGAAACTCTCATTTCAGCTCCTCTGGTGTTTTGAAAACGGCTTGCTTTCTGCTTTCACCACCAGTCCCGAACGCACCCGCAAGAGGGGTGAGGCTGAGCACGCAAAGGGGCGCAGCCGGGGTAGGGTCAGCGGCAGTAGCCGCCAGGTCCCCAGGCGAGCAGCGAGCCTGCGCTCCTGCTTCCACGCTCCATGGCCAGCCCGCTGCTCCTACGACCGACGGCATCCAGACGCAAGCCTATGAACCCCCGCAGTCGCAGTAAACGGCTGGCCCAGCCACACGGAGCACAGTCCCTCTTGTAACAGCTTGGAAGAGATCCAGGGCTTGGTTGCAGCTCCAGGTAACCCAATAGCAGGAGGGTTAAAAGTCTCTAGGCAACATTAAAAAAAACAAAAACAAAACACACACAAAAAGCCCAGCCGGACTGACAAATCACTCCCGGCTACGAACAGTATGTTTGGATTAGGCATATGTGCTCGAGCATGTTCAGGCTTATAGGTTCTAACTTTCTACGTTACTTAATTGCAATAAATCACCTAATCAAGGTGTCTCGCTTCCCAGCAGGTTTCTAATATATCACAACAACAATTTATGGTAATCTGTGAACGGAGCGGGAAAAGGAAAACTAATCCAACTCAAAGCCAGCTCATGTACTTTCAAAGGAGAACAGCGTCAACCACATGAATATATTCCAGCAGGGAAACTTTCTGGTAAGATAACTATCTTTAACCACTGCAAAAATGCTGAGGTGCAGCCAAAGGTATTCGGTTAAAAATAAACTATGAAAGAGAAGTATGAGTTTATTTCAACACGAGGAACATTTTCCTCACCCAGCATACCTTCCTAGACAACCACCACACGAAGCCTGCAGCAGCAGCGGGTAAAGCCCCTTCAGGCACACATACAAGCCAGGCATTCACAAGAAGGGTGCAAAACACTAATGATTCAAATCACGTGTGGCGCACGACCGTTCACCCGCTGATACGATGCCTCGAGGCACACAAAATAAAGTGGCCCCGGGGAAGAGGCGTACCATGACGAGACCGCCCTTTCCCTGGCAGCTCTGGCGCAGGGAAGCTGCCTTCCACGGCGCAAAGGGGAGCCCCGGCATCGCCTCTGGCTCTGCTCCCGCGGGGTCTGTTAGAGCTGCGCTTTCAGCAGAAATCGGAGAGAGGGGGAGGTATCAGATTGGCTGGCAGAAAGCAAAAATGCCAGACTTTGAAAGAAAGGAAAGGGCAGAAGTTGGCAGACAAATCCACTCCATTCCCGCCTCTTCGGCGAGCAAAAACAAGCATCATGTCCTCAGCGCTGCAGGGAAAAGGAGCCAACTGAAGGGAACTTTGCTTGGCTGCTCCTGTCCCTTAGAGAACATAGAGGTCAAAAAGCTCTGCATTTCCGCTACTGTCATCTGCAAGCATTCAAAAATTTCAGCCAGGCTCCCAAAACTCATGTCTCTCATTTTAGTATCTCAAGATTTTTAAAACAAAGACTAGGATATTATTAATTGTATTTCAGCTTTTGATTCCACAGGGTTTATGGGTTCAAGATTCTCTACCCAAAAATGTACGCCCAGATGCATCCAACCTACTGGAGATACCTAGAGAGAGACCTTCAGAGCCCAGAGCTACTGCATACAGTTCTTATCTCTTCCCATTGACCATAGAGGGAGACCAGGAAAATAATGACCCTAACGCTAGGACAGGAGAGTGGGAAGGAGGACTCATTCTAGCACACTAAACTGATTAGAGACACAGGCTTTTAGAAAAGCATCCATTACCTCAAGATTAATCATAACACTGTAAAGCTGGCAATGCCATATATTCTTTTTCTACTTAATGACATTAAAAATGGAACTAGAGACAGGTGGTAGAGTTGGACAGTGTTCCAGTGCAGACGACACAAACACGGGAAAAGCTCCCCCTTGGAATATCTATGCGGATGTACATATGCATGCGCCAACCCACAACAAACTGCGAGGGAGAGACCAGGCAATTTGGTGCTGCTCAGCAGCCCTCACACTGCAATGACAAAATGAGAGTGCTGCAACCTTTGGAGAGAAATGGTCAAACAGTCTGTGGCATGGCTGAATGCCCTGGCAGCGACAGCTAGAGTTGTTCTTGCCTGGCTTTGATCTTGTCTGTCACAACTGCAAGCCAGAAGAACGGCCCTTTATCAGCAGTCTCCTTCACAGCCAGCATGTGTTGATAGGATTTTGGTTTTTTGTTTTGAAAGAAAAAATTTCACAAAGCATCCTACACAAAATATCTAGGAGGAAGAGAGAGGAGGCAAGAAGAAATTTTCCTGTGTGTCTCCTCCATAAAAACGTTTCCTATTCACCACTGCAGCACTACCGAAGGGACATATCTGAATACACATATTGGTCCCAATGGCAGAGGAAACATATACAAACAGGAGTGTCTCTTAGATGCTCACTACAGGGAGACACCATTAAAACCAGAGACTGCTTAACATGCAGATTATTTGCTTAAAAGCTTCTTCTGATTTCCAAATATTAACTGTAATGATTTCAGGGTTATTATCAGCTACTAGAGAAATAAAAATGAGAGAGACTTTTACAAGTCTTGAATTAATGAATCAATAAAGCAGTCACTCATATAAAAAATATGCAATTTAGACATTTATTCAAATGCAAATAATTGCTTCAGCAGACCACAAATCATATAAATCCTCCCTTGTCACTGGCTTATTGGCAAAATAGATGGGGTCTATTGCACTAAGGCTGCAATTTCCAACTGTGACATAGTGCTATAGCTATGGGATGTATCAAGCTGCAGCCAAGCACAGTAAACACCCACATGAATTTTAGCAGTAAAACACAAGAGTACCACTTTTATTTGTATTTAATTTGTATTCTACCTTCCAAACACTGGCAGGCAACTGTCCATAAGTATGTTTTAAAAGCAGATTTTTGTAAGAGTAACTGTCAAGCTGCTCTAGGTGTGCTTTCCACAACCAAATCCATACAGGCAGGTCTTAGTAACACAAGCTGCAGGATCTTTCCTTGTGTTTATATATTTATGTATTCTCTTATGCAAACACATGCAGTTCTCCATTTCACTCTCGTGTTGTGCTACACAAGCACTGTTATTTAGTCATCCATTCTGCATTTCTACAAAAACATGCCTATCCACGTTTTATTAGAAACCTTGAAGAGAAAACAAAAACAAAGTCTTGTCACATTGTTCACTGATGATTTGTTAGACTGTTTGCCATGAACAACCTGCTCACTCAAATCAGCAGAAAATTTTCTCACTGACCTCACGGGCGTTGAGCAAGTCCCTAAATGTTTGCTATTTTACTTTCGTTCATTTTTGATTTATTGTTTAAAACTGACACTTAAGACAATAAGTAGTTTTTCAAAGTGAAGGAACACAAAAATGTGAAAGCACTGAAATGCATTTCTTTTTTTGTGCCATTAATTTAACAAGAAGGGAAAAGATTGTTTTCAAGATCTCAACATGCTCTCAAGGTAAATCTTGATGACAACTCTGTAACTACGACAGGATTTTGAAGTGCTGCCATATAGCAGGCTCATATCAGTCTCAAAAAAAAAATTAAATAAATATGTAAACAAATAAATAGCATTACTGAGTCAGAAGAAAAGCATTAGCTTTTGCATTTTCATGGCTTTTCCAAATGATCAGCATTTCTTTGCAGAGTTCAATTTTATAGCTGTGATCTTAACACTATGGTCTGCAGAAAAGCTATATTCTGCTTCACTTCAGAAAAAATATTCATAAAACCCATGGTGCTGTGCAAACTATATTGAAACTGTCTGTACTACATTATTACTTCCTCTAGCAAATCTTTTTCACGTTTGACAAGTGGCACCCTTCTCTGTATATGCTTGGTAAAACATAGCTTTTCTTGGCCATGTTAATTCTCACCATTCAATTCTACATAACATACTCTAATGTCACAACGAAACCCAACATTTTGTTTTGATGAGCTTTACATGCAGGTTCAGATCTGGAATTTTGTTTCTGGGCACAGAGCAAGACCCCGTCAGGGAGTGCAGATCCCCATGCAGTGACTGGGCAGACAGAGCTCTGCTTGTCAGCCCAGAGCAAGAAGGGGATTTCAGCCAAGACACACCAAAAACTCATGTGCAGGAGGTGAAATTGCACTTCTCTCCCTCCTCTGGGCACCTAAGTGGGGACAGGCTCGACAGAACAGCTGAGCTGATCTAATGTGTCCCTACCAACATTCTCTTACGCCACTTCTGGTGCTCCTCAGACCTCTCCCCAACCTATCTCATTTCACAGCATCTAAAGAAAAATAACTCAAACAATATTCGGTGGGGGTAGCAGGACACAGCAGCCCAGCAAAGGTCCCAGAGAGCCCCAGAGCTAACGCCGAAGAGTGGAAAGCCCTCATGGGGAGGCTGGGGAGCAGGGCTGGTGGAGGGAAAGGTGGGACTGTTCTTTCCACTGGCAACTGCTGTTAGAGTTGGACATTGAACCCACAACCTTGGCACTCCCAGTAAACATCCATGCAAGCCCAAACCTGCCACCTTGGCTCAGGGGCTTGCACTGTCCTTTTGGGTGCAGAATCTCTCCTTTGAATTGCTGCTGGAAGAGCAGGAGGGTGGCAGAACACAGCCAGCTCCAAAGCTGAAGCCCCTACACCTCCAAGCTTCATTCACTCCTTGCTGCCCAACCAGCATTAGGAAAGTATGACAGGCAAAAGTGTTCTAAAGGAATGCTGCTACTGTTGGACAACCCACCCAGTTATGAGCTCTGTGACTACAGAACACCAGTCAAATCAAGGCTTAATTTGCTAATGTCTGGTAAAAAGAAATGCAACTTCAGTTTCAAAGGTGCAACTTTCAATAACTTTATTGAAAGAAAGTTTCACTCCAAAAGAACTAGAAAATGTGACTTGCTTTCTAGCTTGGAAGAAAAGACTTAATCCTATCAGGCTTTGTTTTGAATCTTCCAGCTTTGGCAGCATATTCACCAAAATACTCTGTAAAGGACTCTGCTTGCTGAAATCAGCCAATTCAAATGATCAGTTGTTTGGGATATTTTCTGCCATTTTCATAAAGAAAACAGCTATACGTTTCACACCTGTCAGACTGAAAGGCACAAAGATGGACATTATTTCTCTGTCCCTACCAGGTAAAGCAGCAACAGAGCACCCTGGCCCCCAAGATGCCTCAAGCAGAGCTGTAATGTGTCACACACTGAGTGGAAGTCTGTTTTTTGGCCTCTGCCTTGCATGGTGTCACGGCACAGATCACAGTACCATGGCGAGCGCTCTACATGCATTTCCAACACAGAGCCACCACCACTCTCCCACCCTCGTGTCCCTAGTGCTGGATGGTCACTGGTGCCGTAACCCCACTGATCACCAGCTCCCTGCATAGGGCTCCTGACGTGGGGGAGAGGTGGCACAGAGCATGCTGCAGCCACCAAAACTCATTTCCCAGCAGCATCCTGCCTTCTCACCCACTGTTTGACCTTAGTAAGTCTGGTACAACCCAGTGATTTTATAGCATACTATGAGCCAGGCTGTGCTTCCACTTCTCTTGTAGCAGAGGCAACAAAGCAACCCCGTCCTCTGCCCCTCTGCCCAGGTGAAAAACTACAGCAAAAGGAAAAAAGAACTCTGCAGATCAGACATAAAGGAAAATCACATATTTTTTAAGGTCCCAAATCTGCAAAGAGTCCTAGTGTCTCTAGCTCTTCCTGGTGTCAGGGAATGTGCCAGGGTCATTCACTTGTGCACTGACTTCACCTGGAAACGAGGGGCTCAGCTGGACATGCAACTGTTACTGAGATCAGCACAAACGAAATGCACCCTGGAGCGAACACAGAAGTGAGCACTTAAATGCATCAACTCTCCACTGACTTCTGATTCTTTAGTATTGTTCTTTTTCCCAGATGACCTAGTTAATGCGAATGGCACTGTACACACAGGTGACAAAAATGAAAGAATATTTTGCAGCTGAATTATTATTTACTGCAGCAGCGATTAACCACATAATAGGACCTTTCATGTGTAACATAAGAATAGACCTGGACATGCTTGCCAGCTACTCAGCATTTAAAAGCACTTGGTTTGTTAAGGAAAATATGCCTCATTTTTCTTAAGCCATGCTCAATTAGTCTAGTCAGAATAAAGAATTCTCTAGCATTTAGCAAGAGTTTATAAGCCAAATCCTGCTCTAGAGCCCAGCCACTTCAAGCTGTGGTTCTCCATGGCGTTTTTTAAAAATATTGGTCTGCACTTGCAGATGCATATCAGAAATTCATTTTGAGCCTAATACGACGAGGGAACTCTTACTCTACCTGGAAAGAGATTAGTCTCTGCATGTCTTACTCCAATACAACTCTGATAGAATTAAGCAGGTATTTTGGCTGAGAAATACAAAAATCCTTTTTCTTCAGAGCAAATCCAGAGAATTTAAAATTAATTTGACAGGAAAAAAAATGAAGACTGTGAACAAAAGCAGAAAACATAAAGGTAAAAGAGGACTAAAGCATGCATGTGAATAAAATTATTTTTATGTTTCATTCTGTAATCAGTTTTATCTTGGGGAGTGCTCTTGTTTTCAATTTATCTGAAAGCTTGATCAATAATTCCCTGCTGTGACAAGCGTGTCATCTAATTCCCATTCAGAAATTAACAGGTTCCATCCTAAAATAGTAGGTAGTACTCCTCCTCCTTCTCCTCCTCCTCCTCAGTATTGGGTCAATTATTACCCGGTAGTAGTAGTAGTTATTTTGCCCCTGCTCCACTTACTGAGAGACTGCACAAGAACTTGGCCGCACTGACGGCTGAAAAATCTCTCCAAATTTCCAGTTTAAACATAGTTGAGGCTAATTTACACATGCTTGCTCCTGTGACAGCTTTGTCCTTGACTTTAAATGGCTCTTTCTCCTTCCAGCCTTTGTTTCACTAGATTAGCAAGCCAAGCTCTTCCAGGGGTGTTTATACAGCCTTTGGTAGGCAAATATGCACATGCTCTCCCTAGGCAGCTAGCTGGCTGGGGAGAGACAGATGCAAACTGGATGCTATGTAGACATGGACAGTACGTTACCAAGCCTGAACTGACGGGCTTTGATGAGGGCAGCAGCTTGGCCTCACGCCTTTTGCTTCACATCGAGCTCATCTCTATCTGGCTTACAACGTGGGTGGAATAAGTTTGGGAGAGTCTCCAAAATACCCCACGCACAAAGCCACCATCACTCCCCTGCGGGGCCCTCTGTTCTCCTGAGCATCCTCGAACCTTCCTCCACCGTTTTGCCAACCTGATTTCATCTTTTCTCAACAGGGTGGCCCCGATTTACCCAAGTATCTCGTTTGCACCGTCTGCTGACGTGCCAGGATGCACCCAGCATTACAAGAGGGTCAGGTTTTGTCTCCACAAAACAATAGCTACAACCCTATTGCAGCAGGTCACCTAAAGGGATGGCCTCAGAGCTCACCAGAGAGCTTGGGTCTCCACATGGCTTTCCAACGAAAACACAAACACTGTGTGCGCCTGTGGGCAGCATCACCCACCACCAAATGAGCTCTGCTTTGATTTTCCATGCAAAGGCTAATCACCAAAGCAAGTGCAAGAAGCTGGAAGCTGCCTGTATCAGATAGGAAATAAAAATGTACATAAACTCCAGCAAATCTGCATTTTAACCAAACTGACTGAGTTTGTGTTTGAAAACGCATGTTTATAAAAACATTTCTTTTTTAGTAAGTCATACCTAGACACAGAGGTTCAGCTCACAGTTTGCCTTAACTATTCTCACTGTAATTAACAGAAGGCATTGATAATTGCACAATAAATGATCCTAACCAAAAGAAAGTGCCAATCTTGCACTACAGTTGTGGATTATGTCAACTAATTCCATGAAACAGTTTAATTGGTGTCATGATTAGTTTAGACCATTACAAAAGGTGCCACATTTTATGCTTCAAGGAGTGTGGGACCTGGATTTGAAATTACAGTAATGTACACATTTATACAGAGCTTGGCACCCCTTTTACTACTTTCTCTCTTTTCAAGTTGGTTCTTTGGTAACCTCAGAAGTGAAGATCTTAAAAATCCCCAGGCTACTATTCACACATCCGTAAATAAGCATTTCCTGATCTATTACTGACCACCTTCAATAGCTGCTCATCAACAACAGAGCCAAATAGGTATCTTTATGGGACCATTCACATTTATTACATCAGTGCACTGTATCTAACAACAACAGGCCACTTAGTTTTCGCAAGCAAAACTTATAAAAACTGCTTACCCTTGGATCACTCCAGCTTTCAAAATAAACACTACCTACAACCCAAACACTGCAAAGGGTTTGAAAACAGCTGTCACTAACAGATAAAAAGAGGAAAAAACAGATTAGTTATCAAACGTATTCACATTAGCTTTCTGTCTGTGAATATTACCTTCCATACATTTATAGTGTTCAAAATCAGTATGGAAATACAAATAAGACTAGGCATGATGGAGAACAATAATATGTCAAAACAGGAAGTCCCAAATTTTACCTTACAGCTCTATCAGATCTAACTCACCTAATTCTTTTTAGGTCTTTTTGCTGAGTGAACCTTCTCTACAACAGCCACATCTATCTCATCTTTTATTTGTTATTATTATTTATAACATGTTGAAAGTTAGGAATGGGTGAATATCAATTTGGACTCTCATAAAATCATAGCATAAATATTTTGATGCTGACCGTATGTTTAAGGTACAAGGAATAAATTTTGCAAACCCCTAGTTTGGAACTGACGGAGACTACATAGTATAAATCAATGAAGACATCAGATACAAGTGAGGCCAGCAATTAGTCTGTTGTATCAAAAGACTTTAAGAGTAAGAAACACTTTCTGTGTACCTTTATCTTACCACAACAGGTGGCTTTCCCCCATCCCCTCATGCAGAAATATCTGCCTCGTAGACCGATTTCCCTTGATGTGATGAATCACTCCATTCATCATTTTGCACATTGTTCAAAAGTCAATGCACGTTTTGAAAAATGTCACTGCACCTCCACCCGGCACAGTACATTTTTAAGGACTCAGCATTCACTACAGGCATGCGTGCGTCCACTGGGAAGTGTATAATACAAGATATGCACTATTTTGTACATTTACATGAGCTAATAAGTAAAAACTTCCAGAAAATCTAAACACCATGACTAACCTCAATTACATTCAAAATTGTAAAGCTACAAGGGCATTTTCACAGACAATTGCTTAGGAGTCATGTTAGTTCCCAGGGATTTTGTAAAGCGTTTTTCTCTGTTACCTTGGTAACTGCTACCTTGGCACCCCTGTTGATAAGCTGCACCACATTATCCACTTGGCCTTTGTATGCAGCTATGAGAAGGCGTTCTGAAAGCACAGCGACCACATCCTGCTGGCTCATGAATTAGGAGAGAAAGGTTTTCAGGGCAAGCAGTGGACACGTTTCTTCAGTCCAAAAACAAAGGCTTCAGATCACTTCAAGCAGCACACACGGAGACGAGAAAGGACCCCAGCTCCCTGGAAGGTGACTTTATTACTATGCCATCTTCTGGACCTGTGGATCAGAAAACAACACTGCCATCAGCAACATTTCAGAGACCGAAGCACTGCAGCAGCTCCTCCCTGAGTGTTGGTCTTTTCATCAGTCTGGGAGGGCACCACAGAAAAAAACTCTGGGTCTCCTGCATACGGAATCATTGCATTTCCATGTGCAATGCAGAGGGGCTGTGGACAAACGCATACTTTCATTGTAACCTCATTCATCTAATTTGGGACAAAAATCATTAAAATTTCTGAAAGCATAACCCTCTTTTGGACTAATCTGTCTTTTTGTGGCCCTCTCCTTCTTTTCTCCTTCCCCCAATCTCCCAGACTTTACACCAGCCAAGGACCAGCTATATACCTTCCTTGCAAATAGTACCTCAGTCTGTTTGGGCCAAGGGAACAAGAACAGGTTATAGTTACTGGCTGCAGATATAAGTACACAAACCTGTGCACTGGAAGCACTGAGTGCAGCCAGCAATTAAAGGTAGCTGACTGTTCCCTGACTAGTATAAAATGTTTCACAACCTCCTCTGAACCATCCCAAGGACACCTTTGGGAGGGACTGCAATCTGCAGTTGGGAAACACTGACCTGTGCTGTCATCAAGAAAATTATGTTCCCATAGAGGTGCTCACATCATGCCACACTGACCCCAGGAACAGTTCAGACTTGGCACTGTTCATGCAAACCAGGCAAATGGCTTGTGAGCAAGTTCTTCCCTGGCTCCAGTGACTTGCCCAGCGAACTACCAGAACTGGAAAGATTTCTGACATACTTCTAGAAAGTTTATTTGAAGATCAAAGAGTTTTAACCTACCCTCTGGGGATGACTACAGCTTTATCTGTGCTTTTGCAAGATTTCATACCTTAACATTAATTTGTCTTCGAACAGCAAAAACACCTTTTAAGGTAGCGAGTGTGTATGCAGATTGCATCTTTTTCTCTCTCTTGAAATAGCAACGCACTGCTCTTTATCAGAGACTAGTATTACAGATTTTGCACAGTCTAAGGGTAAAAACTACAGGGACCAGGCGACCTTGCAGATGGATAATGGAATAGAATGCCTTACGTTATCTGTTTGAAGCCACCTCAGAACAGCAACCACTGAAAGCTATTACTGCTTAATGTCTTTGATGGCCCCATGAATTTATTTGGTTGTCTCCATCTAGCTAATAGTACAAAAACCTCCACATCATCATCCCACTACTCAAAGTACCAATATTTTTGCTAACAGTTTCAGTGGGAAGCTCATCACCTGAACAGAAAAAAAAGACTTAATTTCCATCTTCATACTAGGAGGACAATCCCAGGAACAAAAAGAAAATGTGAGGGCTGTTGTGGCACATTAACTCCCCATTTTCTAAATACTGTGAGTGAGGCCTTTTAATGTATGCCACTCCAATGTTACAAGATCATATCCACTAAACACTTTAGCAACAAAAAGGTGCTGTAACCTAGATTCACTGAACACATAATAGAATATTGTGGTACTCTGTGTCACCAAAGTGGTATCAAAAGGCCTCTGACATTGCAAGATCACTAATTTGCACTAAATATTTTTGATCACAAGCTTGCCTATATTAAAACCCTGCTGGCTAATCTGTAGTAGTGGATGAGAGCAGCAGGATTCACTTTGCACTCCTATGGCAATTTATATTAATGAATCTTAAAATGTTTTATGAGCATTAATTCCTGTAAAAACCTTTGAGGACTACATGAATATTATGCTCATGAATATTACATCCATTTTGGAAAAGGGCTATTTAAAGCGCAGGAAAGTTACTAATTTCTCCAAGGTTAATAGAAAAGTTATGTCAAAGCCAGGAAATGCCTCCAGGTAATTGACTCTTGATTCCTAGATGAAAGCATTAGGCAATACTATCTCCAGGCAGAAGATTCGTGTTAGCTTTTCAGTACCATCCTCCTGCTTTCTAGACAACACGTTTGGAGCAACGCTGAAATACCTGCACATGTATTCAGAGAAACAAACAGACAAATAAAAACTCTGTAGGACTCAAAAGCAGCCAAGCGAGGCACAAGGGAGAAACGGCACTGCACACCGTGCAGCTGGACTGATCCCACCCACGCTCTCAGCGTGATGGATGCAGTTTGGACACCCTGACAGGCAAAAGATGGGAGAGAAGCAAAACTCCTCGGGTGCTTCACTGTGACTGTACACATCCACACACAGTTCTTCCAGCACAAAGGTCAGCCCTGTGCCATGTTCTGGCACAGTACAAAGCACATAAAAAAGCCAAGAAATCTAGATGGCCTGTAATTAATAAGCTGATCTATTAAAAGTAACATGAGTTTACATCTCACTCCCATAAGCACTTGCTTTTCTGTGATTAACGTTACTAAAACAAACTGAACCAGCAGAGTCCAACTGTTCTGTTCCTAGAGCCCCCACAACCCTCCATTCAAATCCTAACCAGCATCTCCATAACCCAAGAGCGTTTCTCATTCCTTGCCCTTCACGACCATTACACAGTGCAGGGCAAGCCTCACAACAGGGATCTTTCTCCAGGAGCTGTTCGGGCAGTGGCATTACTTGTTTCTGTGCCAACACTCATCTGTGTAATGGCAGTTTCCAAATGAGCTGCACAATCACCTGTTTATCCAAAATCTTGCACCTAACCTGGCTGCTCATACATCTGATAGATGCACAATATACTGATAACAAGCTCTGTGCATCTTAAAACCTACGGATCACACCCTGACTAGCATGCTGACATTTCCAAGGAAATTCACAGAAACTACAGGTGCTCTACATATCTGAGCTGTGCAGTTAGAAACCTCAGAAACATACAGTAATACTCAAATGATTTGTGACAGTGCAGAAGTTCAGTGCTGCCGGGAAAAAGTCAAGTTCACAGGTATGCACCTACACAAGTTAGATGTCAGGAAGTGTACTCACTTTCTGGTTTGATCTTTCTCCCTCTGTCTTGCTCCTTTCTGATTACTGCAGTAAATTCTCTCTCTGAGAGGTCATTAGTGTCCTCAGCCTGTCATGCCCTGTGATTCTGAGTGATTTACAGTCATAGCACAGCTGTTATAATGTACTTTTCCTTCTTGCCTCTTCCACTGATTGAATCATGTATAAAAGCATATTAAGGAACTGATCCAGCCTTCAGTCTTTTATGGCTTTCTACTATGTTGTCTAAGTTTCCTAAAAGTCAGTGTTGTCCTCTACAGAAAGGTATTCACATGAGGAATTCCTGATCTTGGCTCTTTTACATTTCCTTACTTGCATGCACTTTGGATTATCTGCAGCTCAGAAAAGCACGCTTGATCAGAATAGGAAGCCTGGATGACTGAGAAACCGACTCCCCTCTTCTCCTGGGACAGTAAAAAACAGAGATAGGTGACTGGCGGCAGAAGGAAAGGGAACAACTCTCCTTGTTGTTGCACTCTCCTTCTGACAAACAACCCGTTCTCAGTACTCCAGGCACAGAAGCTCCACCTTTGCATATCCCTGGCAGGGAGTTACCACACTAGAGCACGGAGGTATTATTCCCCTACAAATTTAACTATCTGCATGCCTTAGAGCATCTTTTCCTTAATATGCTTGTACACACAGCTCAGATAAGACGATAACGGATGCCCAAGTACTACCAGTAACAGCTCGGCTGCCCTTTCACACCCAGATGGTGCGAAAAGAACCTTACAATAAATATCATTATAGGTTTCACATCAGTTCCTGCTGCCGCTGCCCAACGTCCAGAATCAAATCCCTCATAACAGCCCGAAATCTGCAAGCTGTGGCTCCCAGTAACTTGTTTGAAACAATAGATCACAGTTTTCTCTGTGCCAGAGATCCTATGTTTTGATATTGTTGCTGCCCTCTGACTCCGTTCCCTTTTGGGAAGCACAGGGCATGAGAGTATCCCAATGTAATCTGTCAAGAACTCAAGGGAAAAAAAAAAAGGATTTTGCTTTAACATATTTTAAAATAAGAAACAGCCCTTGCTGTTTGTCTGTAGCAAAGATCAGGTTACTTACCTGGGGCAGGCTGGGAAAGCCAGTACCTAATTCCTGAATCTCTCGGGGAAGTCAACCAGGTGTGATGCCCACAGGTTCAGGAGCAGCAGCCTGGCTCCCCCAAGCAAGCACTTCTGAGAACAACATACTCACTCAATCAGTGGAGCATGAAAAAGGACAGTCCTCCTGCCATCATGGATTAGTATTTCAGACCCACTGCAATGAGGCAATGTCTCCAGATACTGAGATCCAGCAGTATCTCCACGGATTTTAGCAACTCGATGAGTCACCCAGTGCCACGGACGCCCTAGGAAATGTTTGCATCTGAACTGAACAAAACAAAGTGGGTGGGCAGCTGGCTGCGTGGTGACAAAGTCTTTAAGCTCTTCAGCTTCTCTCATGTGTAACCAAAAGAGCAGGCGAAAAACTGCAGAATCTGCAGGCGCCTTCCCCTTTACCAGCTCTCTCCCCTCCAAACCATCGCAAGGCTGCTTCACCCATAACAAAAAAGCATAGCAATGATGATTTTAAAGACCAAAGGATAGCTCCGGACACATCGGGTATCAGGGATGCTGAAAGGCAGCCAGTAATGACAATATTCTCCTAAGTTCATAAAAAAAGGACAAAAGTCACTGTTTCCCCTCTGAGGGAATATAAGAAAGCTGAAAACTCCCCAAGATTTTAACAGATAGAAGCTAATCAACTTTATAAAAACCCCTGCACTAAATAAAACAAAGTGGAAGGGATACAGTGCCAGCACACAGGTCATTCTCAATTAATAAGACCACCATGTTAAATTAATATCTAAATAAAAAAAGATTACAGAGCTAACAAAATGCTTCTGTGTGTGCCCGTTACCATGGTACCAAGGCACAAGATAAAATAAATTAAAAAAAGAGAGGGAATAAAAAGATTCACTTTTTTTTCTGCAAGACACCCCAAATTGTAGTTTATCACCAGAAATGATGCTGAATATTCCAAGAAAAATGCTTATCACCTAGAATTTCTTTCTATGCAATATAAATAATGTAATAAAATTATTCTAAATTATTTCAGAATACCCCAGTGTAAGTTATGGAGTTGGACCATTTTGTTATGGGAAGGTACATAATAATTACTATTTTATATTAATCAAAAATCTTTTTAAAGAACACTTCCTATGTCTAATACTGCTCATCTATCCTTGCTCTGCTCTCAAAGCGAGTTTCTTCCCTTGTTAGTACATAATAGTATATTGAAATACATAAAATGTTCTTTCTCTTGTCTAGCCCTCACTGTGAAGTTTGTCATATTTAAAATATGACATAACCAAAAGTATTGCACTCATTTTAGAATAATGGGGTATTTTTTTTTTTAGGGGAGTGGATTGTGTTAGAAAGCATGTGAATATTTCCTGGTATCTAACCTATTTTATCATTCACTGCTAGATACAAATATCCTTCACTTCTCCCAGCTGAGTTTCAAAGCTTTTTTTCCAAGACCTACAGCACTGCTTTCCTTTAAGCGTGTTTTTTTTCCTCATACGCTCATGTATCCAGTAGAAACTACTCATAAAAAGTGAATGCATTTTGCTAGAGGGAGGACTCTGCCTCTCAGTCCTTGCTGCCCCAAGAGACAGTTAAAAACCAGTCAGAGGTATCATTGTGAAAAGCACAACAGCAGCAGCAATATCCGAAAAACAGTAAAGCACCATTGACTGAAGAGCATTGTGCATTTGATTCCTACTTTTCTTTACAATGACACCAATACTATTTTTGAGCTAGTTTTTAATCAACATTTTAAAACTGGACACCTACATGAAACAGTCTGGCAGATTACAGTGTTAGCTTCTGCTATTTTTTCCTATGGTTTCCATTACCTATTTTGAAATGTTACTGTATCAAGTAAAGTTCTCCAGTCTTCCTACGCACAGTTGTGCAATTCATCATCTGCTTAAGAATCAGCACAGTCTGGGACATGGGGAACTGGGACATACTAGGAGCATTTTCTGTTTTCCGTTTGTTTCTTTTTTCACTTGTTGCTATTAATTACTTCAAGCATCACTGTTTAACACAGAAGAATCTGCATGACAGCTGCTCGTCACGCTTCCTGCGAGAAGTAGATCAGACTGATTCATGTCACAGCTGGCAACTGCTTGCGTCTCGACCAACAGTTAGTCCCACGGGCTGCAAACACGGGGAGATGGCTACCACGGCTTCTCTAACCGCTAATGAAACTCTCCATCAAATGAGGCTCTGTCGTCCTACCTCCAATGTCAGCTTCACTGAATTTAAACTCTTAGTTGACTGGCAGATCTCAAATGATGCCTTGTTACAACCAAAAGCAACCTGCAAAGTTGCACCTGCCACGCAGAATGCTTTCAGAGACAGACACAGACACATGGAGATGGATGGGGAAGATCAAAGACACAGTTTCAAGTCATCAGTTAAATATCACTAATCTCCTTGTACAATTATTTTTCTTCCCCTCCCACTTTTCTCTTTTCCATACAATCCTGACCCTCGTTATCCAATACGCAGGTTATATACTTAACATTTTCCATAGTACTTAACATCATTGTTTATTTTATCTCATTAAAGCTTTACAATATTATTATTCTTCCCAACCTCTCCCTCAGTACATGCATGCACAAACATGTCAAAAACATTCAGTAAAGCAAGTTCAAATCTCAGCAAGTGTTCTTCAGTTAAACAGTATTTACATAACAAAATATCTATTGTTTAATAGGAAACACTGTATGTGTGCAAACACATGTGCATGAGATGTCTCGGCCCTATTTGCATAAAAACAGTTAGAAGGTCTTTCCAGCTCACTGCTGTTTAACAGAAGTGTAGAGTCCAAACCTTGGGAACTAAGCAGACACCCAGTTGTGCTCATGGGAGTGCAAATTTTTACATTGCATTCATGCACAGTGGGATTTCTAGATGTGAAAATTCTCCCTTACCATCATCATCTGCACAGGAGTCACCTGCCAATCAATTAAAACTCCATAGAAATCCCACCAAAGCTGACTGCAAAACTTCCCTTGGCTGTAACTGGAAGCGGAATGCACTAAAATCCTTTCCAAAATAAACTCCTCTTCCTCCTCTGTAATTCTTCCCTCCTTTTTATTCACAAGGGCACATCCTCTATTGCAAAAAAACTATGTTCTGACCTCAGCACTCCACATTCATACCATAAAGATGGTTTTAGAGACACTGCTTTTCAAACTGCAAAGAGCACAGGCAGTATCTACCGCTCAGTTTGGGGGACTCACTACTCCAGGGCCTGTGTGACAGCTCAGAAGTCTTCTCCTCCTCCTCCCTGTGAGGACATGGCTGCCTACCCCTGCGCTCTCTCAGCCAGTACATAATGGCAACCCAGGTAAATTTTGCAAAAGACCAAGAATAGCGAAGACATGCTGGAAAATGTCAAGAGCAAGGTAATTCTTACATTCACAGATTTTCAAGGCCAGAAGGCTCCTCTATGACAAGCTAGTCCAAACTGGCACCAAACTTCTCTTTGAGCTAGGTCCTAACTTTTAAAAACAGGACTGAAGAGGTACAGCCAGGCAGCATCAGAAAATGCTTTGACTGACAGAGCAGGAAGGGGAAAAAAAAACACACATTTGTCAGCTATAAAGCATTTCCCATTTAACAAAAAAGCATTGCAGATGCTCTTCCTATTGCAGTTCTTCAAGAAAAGCATTGTTTAAGAGTTGCAAACTTTGATGACACAGTTCCTCATGTACAATCACAGTTGACATCTAGGGAGTGCACTGGAATACACAATGAATTACTTGGACCAGTGTCCCTCGGCTCAGCAGTGAATCAGAGACACCACGAGTACCTGAGATGTTATTTATATTATCAGAGTTCCCTGCTATTGCTAGGCATCTGGCACGAGGATAAGAGTCTGATAGGCAGTCTGTCAATTAAATGTTAATGGCCAGCTCAAATTGAAAGTCAGTGGCTGAAATGAGGCAAGGGGAGAGATCTGGAGTGGGGGAGATGCATTCAGACAACAGCGCAGGTGGGAACGCTGAGCGTGCCCACTGGAATTCACGGAGCAGTGCTATTTCTCCGCATGGCTCACGCTGGTTCAGGCGACGGAGGAGAACTTTCCCAGTTGTATTCCCTCACACAGTACCCTAACAACAGGATGATGTACAAACATTCAGAGTTCTGGCACACCCTGGAAAACGCGTAAGCGAGAGAAACGAAATGCCTGCAGGGAAGTGAATGCAGAGGTCACACGCTGCTGTAGAGGCAGCAGTGTAACATTATGAGTCAGCACAGCTCTGACAACAATTTTCACTTTCTAAACAGATCCTCCAACACCTCTGTTGAAAAGCTGTCTGTAATACCCAAGCAAAAACATTATAGATGGGCTAAAACTAAGTGCACACAATTCAAATGCAGAACTGCATTATGGCTAGATCCAAAACCAGCTGGACTTTCTCTGGCCTAAGTAGACGATCAATGAGGCCTGAAAACAGTCTCCAAATACCGGGCAGTGTTTTAAAAGCATCTCTGATTGGATCCTATAAAGGACAGAGCCCATTCTTTAGTGACTACAGAGTCTGCTAAGAAAATATAGTTTTTAAAATATCTGATTCTATCCTATCTGTGAGTTTAGACCAAAAGTAGCAAGTAGTCTCAACATGCATCACTCATTTTTGTGAATGACGTCTCCATGTTGCAGTTCTCGTGGTGCTCAGCATTTTTGGTTATCCTGCAGCACATGAAGGGGATGAAGCTTTACTCTTTGGATCACCAGCTCAATTCTACGCCATCTTAACAGGTATTAAGAGTTAATTAGCCAAAGCTGTCCTTGCATGACAGCTCAGGATCCTACGTGATGACAGTGGGAGGTCTCCAGATTCTAACACAAAGATGTTCATAAAGACGACCAAACGAAAAGTTTCAACAAGTATTAACTTATACATTTGTCTTGGCAAACAGACTGGGCTTTCACATAATTTCTTAGATGTAAACGTACAATGGCATGGAAACAATGACAATAAGCAGGGGGTTGAAGGCTGCAATGCTGTCAAGTGTTTTACTCCAGACAATTACTACATTCGCCTAATCTTTTTCCCCATAAAATTTTACCAGAATGACTCCTAATCTTTCTCTAACATATTTATTAATGTATTACTGTTCACATTAATGAAGCATGGAAGACCTTTGCTCATGGATGGAGATCCCATTGAATCTGATGCACATCTACAGATACATAAGGCTGTGTACAGTAAGTAGCAAATGCATAACAAAAGGTGCTAATCATGCAAACAACAGGAAGCCTGAAGCCCACCTCACTGCCAGCTATTTATCCCTAAATTATCATTGAGGCAGCATGTCCACAATACCTGTTAACTGAAAAATATTCACGAATCTGTAATCCCCTTGTGAACCTTTCCAAAAGGACTCAATCCAGGGACTTTAAAAGATCTTATTGCATTAGCCTTGAACTGACTTTGTTTTATTGTCATTTCCTGTAATTTGGATCACATTTCTCATAGCTTAGATCTGTAAATTAATACATAAGCTTTCTCTTCCGATGCACACTGAAGAGTAAGCAATGCCTCAGACAAAATTCTGAGTGTTCAAGGATGGCTCTCTTAACTGCATTTTTCTTAAGTTTCGATTTTGTTGGCAATATTTTAATCTAATTTTTCCAAGAATTAGCATTCACTCAGATCACTAACGTGTGCTTGAAATACTAGCTGCAGCTTAACTAAGTTGTGCAACAATTATGTAACAATAATATTGGTAGTTGCTGCCAGATATACAGCCTTTCACCTCTCTCTGAAGTGTCTTTTGGTGTCATTGGAGCAAGCAACATGCAATGTCTTTGTGACAAGCAGCAAGATGATCCTTTTGGCTTGTCATTCACAGTCACTACAATGCTTCTCAGCAAATAAAATTCTTCTTAAAAACAGTATTTTAGAATTGTTGAGATGTAACTCTATAATTATCTGAAATCTTGGAAGAGCTTACAGCAAAAGGTCTTTACAGTTTTTAATTACACTCATGAGATTCTCTCTCCCTGACTTGCCAATCACATTTTTGTGCCCTTATAGCTTGGAGATCTCTGTTAGCATGGCAGTAGCCGCTTAATGTTCAGACCACAGCAAACATAGGCGTTGCCTCTCTGCATTACCCCAATGTCTTTCCTTTGGAAGCTGCTCATTCCTCATCAGTGCCCAGGGGAGGACTGGCGTACAGACTCTGGGATAGATCTGGCCTAGGAGTTTATTTCACTGCCAGAAGTTCCTGATGCCGGAAGGCTAAATCCACAAAGTATTATTTTTTTAATTTGCACCATAAGGAAAATTCTAATTTCTACCTCATTTTTTCATTTTCAGAACTATTCTCTAAACAGCCCATATCAGATTAATGAAGCTCAAGCAGTTACAACTTTTGGTAGTAATGCTCTTTTTTTGGCATACTGAAGCACAGGAACTAACTTCTTGGGGACATTTTGGATTCCCATCAGCAGTGACATGATTTCTCTACACACTTATCCTTCCTCCTGACTTTTCTATCCCATCCCCAACCACTTCCACTTGTCTGCGGTCAAGTCTAAAAGGGACTGTGTTGCACCAAGGTTTCCTTCTCTAAGTCGTGTAACCTTTCATTCTTCATTATTTATAAAATACTTTAATTCCCCAAAATTCAAGTAAACATCTTTTACTTTCTACACAGGTTTTACACACAATCCATGCAGCCCACATGTTAAAGAACTAGCATCGAAGTGCAAAGCTACACTGGTTCATTCACATGCAAGACTGCAGTTTGCAGCAGAACTGGCACAAAACACTCAAAGGGCTTCCAAGAGGCTGGCTGAGGCTTGAGGCAGGATTAATTTTATCTAGATGATCTTGCCTGAAATATTTGCCTAACTTGTTCTTAAAGCCACCACTGAAGGGAGTACTACAAACATCCTCAAGCAATGTGTTCCTGTGCTTCAATATCCTGCAACTAGAAAGGCTTTTTTTGAGATTTTGCTTCAATTTGCATTGCTACTAATTACGCTGATTACTTTTTACCCTACTCCCAGAGTTCACAGAGAAAAATTCACTGCTTTCTTTACAACAATATTTTAGATATCCAATGCTATCATAACCTCTTCCCTGTCCCCCTTCCCTTCTCCTCTCATTTCCCTCATTGCTTCCTGTTCTAGACCAAAACACACTTAAGTTCTTTTGTCCCTTCTAGATCAACTTTTCCAGCTCGCTGCTTGCTCATTCTCTACAACGCTTGTTTTGAAGTTTGGTGTTCAAAAGAAGACACAGCATTTGCAGACAACTCCCCAGTTAATAATTCTCTCTCATCTTTTCCCCAACCCTCTTACTGCATCCCAGAGCCACGCTTGCCTTTTTTGGCATCTGCATCGCACAGACCAAACTCACTTCCCAGCCCACTCTCAGCTCCCAGATCTTTCACTGCAGCCTCATCAGTCATTCCCTATCTTGTAGGAAGCACAGATCAGTTTTTACAACAAAGCAACTGCACTTGGTGTCTACAAAGATGAGTATCTTTGTAGACTTTGACCCTGTTGACTTAGGAACAACCAAAATCAAATCCTTTTTGATCTCCTCTCTTTCAAAAGTACGTGTATCCCCTACCCCCTCTCAGCTTCATCCTTCTGCGGAGCTTTAAGGGAAATTGCTGTCCCATCACCCAACTTGTGAACTAACAGTTAAACATTGTTTCTATTTTTCAGAAATAGGAGGCACCAAGAAAAAAACATTTAAGTATGAGGAGCCTGACAGGCCCACTTTAAGGGCTGTTTTGTGTAGTTACACAAGCAGTAGGGACAGAAGCAGTAATAACCTGCAAAGCCAAAACCCATAAACATGATTCTTTCCATTCTGTATGGTAAAAGAGAGACTCTCCACTTGGAAACTCCTGGGGGGGGGGGGGGGGAAGAAGAGGTATTTCCTATTGCTTTACTAGGAAAAAAGACCCTCATTTTTATTAAATATTGACAGTCAGTATTTCTTCCCCAATAACACTGGCACAGGCCTTGGATGAAAGGTCTCGATCACAGTTCTTAAACTGAGGACAGCAAGACCAAAGCGCTGCAACAAAATTTATCTACTGAGGTTTCACCCTATTCCCTCCTCTTCCCAAAATGAACTTGTATCACAAATAGTTTTTACTTTTCTTCTTTTAAAGGGGTGGGGGGGGACACTTTCTTCCTAGTTATGAAGGCGTATCTTTCGTAGGCCCAAAGTGCATTGACTGGTTCCCACAACCCCTTTTAACCAGAGTCTTCCCTAATCACATCTTCCCACCCAGCTCTGTAGTTTACAAGGCAGCAGAGTCTAACTAGAGGTCTGCTCTCTGTAAAGCACCGATCACCTGAGACTGCGGCTTCTGGGTCGAGGTCCCTCTCCAGATACCTCTTATTGCCAAGTAACACTCGCTCAAGTTAATATTTGAAGAAAGTTGTGTAACTTATTACGAGAAAATCTTCCTCTGCTGGGGAGGGAAACTGAGGTACTTCACATATTTTCAGACACCATCAAAAGTATTTGTGTTGTGGAAGAACACAGAGGAGATTTGTATATTCAGGCAGGTATCATCTTGCCCATAACCATGTATAATATACCTGATTTTAACATTTACAGTAGCAGGCATTAAAACTAGTATTAAACATCTGCAGGATTTGGCTCCTCTAAGTGTAACATCCATCAAGGACAATATATACATAACAAATGGTGAAGGACACTTAAGGATTATTTGCTTCATAAATCTCTTTGCAAGTTGTAAAAAGTCAATCGCCATAGGCTAAATATGCTTTCCCCAAAGAGGATCATAAATCAATTCAGAAACTTTCTGCAGGTTTCTTGCTTTCTCATTCAGTTGCCAAACCTGAAAGAGCTGCACTGAAGAAGGTTGATGCTACTGCTTTGAATGGTTAGGCAGTCTCTTGGAGAGGTCTAGAAAACCACATAATTATTAATATCTTTTAAAAATACCACTATTACCACTCTAGGAAGCACCCTCAGGATCTCTAGGCTTGCCTTGGCTACACAATGCTTTGCAAAGTCCAGCAATCAAAATCCCCTATAATTTCAGTAACAAACATGGTAATGGAATTGAAGCATTAAAAGATGAAGACTTTCACCAGCAAGAGGAAACACATTTTAAAATAGCAGCTTAACTGCACAACTATTTTTTCATATAAGACATCGATGCCAGTGAGTACTGTATTATTCCTGTTCTAGTAAATGTAACAGATCTAATGTATCTGCTCTGCTTCACCAATAATTAGTGTAAGTAGGGCCGTTACACATTTATGAATCAGGTGCATATACTGACTGCATATACAATCTATCAAAGGCAGTTTTAACCATCTTTGCCATCTGACCCAACACAGAAACACAAAAGTGTCACCAGGGTAACATTAATTTCATAAGTATTCAGCCACATTTTCTGGGGGCCTGCTATTGAGCAGATGTTCAGTACCCTCGCCAGAAACTCAGTATAACCTTCCAACAGTTACCAAGAAGGTTGGCAACAGTTAGTAAAGGACAAACAGCTCTGTCCTGAATAACCTATAGTAACCAGTGAATCTCTGTGGCCCATTTACAGAGATCCAAACCCTTTTCTCTAAAATGTTTTACAAGTTGTATCTCTAAAACAGCTTCCTTGAGGTTAACTTCAGCTCTCTTCCAGATACAGGTGCCCCTCAAAACATGACACTTTTGCCACCTTTTGAGAATTTCAGTCCTGGTTCTCATCTCACTCCATTTGATACTGGCTGCAGACTGCTGACTTCTGTACTCCCATACAAACAAAGGTTTGGTGACAAAAGGAAGAGAAAACACAACTCACAGATGTTTTCCCCAACACCACATGCTGGGGAAAGCTATTCTAAGAATCTGATCCACTCAAAATAATGAAGCACATGTAAATTTTAGTCCTGTGCCCACTTGAAGCCAATGAAATAAACCTCATGCTTAAAACTGCACACAGGCTTATTGGGTTAAGGTTTACATCATGAGAAAAGGATTTTTTTTCTTCATCCAGAGGAAATGAAAGTATAGAAACAGCAAGCTATGCTCTAAACATATATTAGTTTCCACAGAGAAGACTAATTGATTATACTTATACTCTAAATGGTTTCTCTTGGGATGAGATGGAAAGTCAGAGATTTTCACATAGTGAGACCAAACAGTAGCAAAGCATCTGTACTAGAAGCACCCTTCTGCAGTATACTACCCCAGAGAGCACACGTGTTTCTTTTTGAGATTACCAGCATTCTTGCCTACTGTTTCCTTGCTACCTTCTCTGTTGTCTTCTGCTTCTTTTCACAAGCACAGAGCTTTGAAACCAACATCTTGACAAAGTGCTTCTCCCATAACTAGGCTGTGATCAGCCCTATATGATGCACATTCAGAAGACTCTCATGTACTTTTTATCATCTCTTCTATAAAAGAAGCTCTTTCCAAATAAATGTAAGAAACAATCAGGTTCACTCCAACTTCAGTGACATTTAACACTAAACTGCAACATCTTCAGAAAAAGATTAAAAGACAGAAACATTCAGATCCCTCAGTCATCCATGCAAACAACAGAGCTGTATTTTCATGAATTCTTATAGAGGTTGTGTGGCAGGGACAGCACTTCTAAGGCTCTTAAGCCTTTTAGAGACTTGAACACTTTTTAAGGTTCTTGCTCATGTGCAAGTTTTACCATAGAGCTAAGATTTGTGGATAACATAATCCAAAAGTTATCACTTCCATTATATTAAATCATTTTCCTCGCAAGCAATTTATTAATAGATGACTGAAGCTGAATCTCAGATTTATCAGAGCAAAAGAAAGCAGCTGTGACAAACTGTTTAGTACTACCTGCCCCTTCTGACCACGGATGATTGAACGCAAATTTTCAAGACCATCCAGAACTCAGGGGTTCTCTGGACACCATGGTGACACCAGATGTAAAGAAAAGGGTCCACTAGGCAGTGTAGGCATCCACCACTGACTTACTTGGCTAGACTCCTTTTTTGTCAAAGGACACAATTCACGTCATCCTAAAGTACAGTTCAACTATGTCAGATGAGCATCTGAGGACTGCGTCTGCCTGGCTTCATCCTGTCATCACCTGTCAACATCACAACATTGTGATTCATTTAGAATTAGAACACTCAGATTCAGAAAAAAATGCAAAAAGCAACTGGTCCAGAATATATGAGCAAATCTCAGTAATGACTTGTCTTCTGAATGGATTTCAGCTATAACAATATGCTCTCAGATATTATTTTCTAAGCCCTAAGCAGCTTCTGGCTATGATTCCACAAGCCCAGACATCCTCCACCATCAGGACTACCTTGCAAGGGCCGTACTTCTCAGAAACAATAAAACCATTTACCATCTGGAAAGTCTTTCCTTGTGCAGAAGACAGGGTTTTCTAGAGAGCTAGTCTCAGACTTACTCTTGAAAAACCCAAGAATCATCATGAATCTCATTCCCGGCAATCCACAGTGCACAGCAAGATGCTTCATATGACCAGCTTAGGAAAGAATATATCACATCACACATGTACCTTATTCAAAATCCACACAGAGTCCCTACATGCAACTTTCTCTCATGCAAGGTAAGCTAACTGGAGAAAGGTAGGTTATTTCTTCTCTCTGTGTATATCACATTTACATGCGTATGCATGCATGTATATATATATATGTGGCAGACCTGCAGCTCATTTCTATATCCATCAGCAAATTATCAGTTAAAAAAAATACTACAGAATTACATTCTTCCATTATTCTGACTCACAGAAAACTCTTTTTCCTTTCCCTGTCCTCTCACATACACTTTCTACCTGTAGCTGAGAGGATAAAAATACCATTTTACACATACCTATCTGCATATGGACACAAATACACAAGCATGTAAATGGATCTCATTTTTAAGGAAACCATACCTTTTTTTAACAGAGTGTTTAGGCTTTTTGAATTGAGAACTCTACAGTGTAAAAATTTGAAGGAACTATTTCTTCAGGTCCTTCATCTTCCTTTCTTTCCAGCACTACAGTCTTGGCTTGCATACCACAGAAATCGTGAGCTCTGTATGCAAACCCACATAAATTGTCAAGAACACAGTCTCCTCCAGCAATCTAAAGCGTTGCAGGGTCTATCTATCTAAAAATTCAGTATATCACAACACTTTCACCACAGCATTCATGTAGCTGCGATTCCTTTTTAAGTGGAGAATGGAATATATAAAATAAATAGTTGCAATATAGGTTTCTAACAACGCATTACTCAGTCCAACATTGTATTAACATTGTGGGGATTTTTGCAAAGTTTGGTTTTTTTACTTCTTCATTCAGGTGTCCCAGAATTGTAGGTGGCTTGATATACCAAAGAAAATTATTTCATTTCAAGATGTTTGCTGTTAAGATAGCTTCAGATGATACATAGCTTGCTTTCGCTAAAGGTTTGGGAAACAGTCCTGCTGCATCTCACATGAAAACTTAATATCCTAAAATACGTATTTACCACAGACAAATAGCCCAGCTGGTCAAGCACTCCAAGACAGGAAACTCCCCACACTGCTGTGAGGGAAACAAGGCACTGAATTTCATGTTTCTTCCCAGCTGGGCTGGGCAGAGCACAGGTGACTTTGAGCCTGAAAGGCTGGACTCCACAGGCAGAGCTCCTTCAGCTGTGGAAAGGCAGGAGGAGAATCCTGGCTCAAACACGTAGGCAAAGTCTGGAAACTACAGTCATCTCCCTTAAGCCACCTCAGCAGCTTTCTCCTATTCTGTAACATCCCACTGAGCAAGCAATCCTTTAGTTCTACAAGTTCACCTCTTGAAGGCTATGAGGTAACTACAGTATATAACACACATAAGAATGTGTCAAAGTAGACTGAGGAGGAAAGAAATTTAACACCAGTGCTTTTGCAACATACACCTGGGCCAAACCTGTCATTTTCTCCTGAAGTTTTCACTGCCACTTCCCACTACAAACAAAGCAAGTTTAAACTATGGCTTTCCAATTTGGTTCCTGTCAACTGAGCTCTGAAAGCACAAAGCAGTGAGAGCTGCACAATTATACAAACGAGGAAAAATGAGACAAAGACCTTTGCAACTTCCCAGAAATCACAGGACAAATTAATAACATCAGAAAAAAAAGCCCTTCTGCCTCTCTCTCTAGTATCCTTATCCATTACATCATGCTGTCATCCTAGTTCCAGATATTATCAGTCATGGCACCTAAACAACCCTGGGTGAGTAAATTTTTCACTAGCTACAAGAACTCAGGGAGTATCCTCTGAAACCCATTTTTGGCCTGTGATTCTTCTCTTATTCTCTTTGCACTAAAGCTTTCACTACCTCCCCTTGGTTGCGTTTTCTGTGTTGCCCTGTCACGGCTATGTCCTTTCTGAAGTCAGCAGATCTGCTCTCAATTCCAGACCATCTTTATACTACACGGAAAGCTACCTAGCTACCACTTAGCAGTATTTGCAAGCTGGCAGAAGACAGAATAGGTGAGAAGCCCGATAGGCCTGTACTGCCAGGTCTCTACGGTTTCTGAGTCACAAGTTCAACACTTGGGCCTCACACACCTCAAATGCCATCCAGTGAACAGCTTGTGGACGCATCCAAATGCTCCAGGAGCCTCAAAGCAGACCCTTTGGCGCACACGCTCCCGTTCTTTCACAGGGACACGTGCATAAATACCCACAAGCGCACACACCAAATTATCTCGGGAAGGAGGAGGAAGCCACCCCAGCAGCCCCCCATTTCTTCTAGCACTGATGCTCTGCAACTTTGCTTACATCCCTTCCTTCTGCTTTTTATGCCAAGAGAAACTTGCTCATTCTCTATGATTTATAGAGAAACCTACCAGTAAAAGGCTGCCAGCTTTCCATCCAAGAGGAACAGGCACTACTCACTCATCTGCTGGATCCTCCTGCTTTCCTGGGGACAGCTTTGCTCCCTTTCCCCCCCAGCGCTGCAGGCACTCAGGAGAGGAATGAGGAGCACCTCCATTGTGGTTCCCTTTTCAAATGTAAAGCGGCTAAGCAGTGCCTTGCTACATGGCAGCTCTGCCCACGGGAGAAGCAAGTGGCAGAAGCCTCCCTAAGGCACGAAGGGAGAAAGAGCAGCTGACAAGCTGCCCCTCGTTCCAGCAAGGGGTGGACTTCTGCTCCCTCCCTAAAATTCCTGAGGCAGAGGCAAGGACTCGCCAGAGACAGGGCTGCTGTTAAAACAGCGAGCCATAAAAGTAAACAGTCTGCTCAGCTATCACCTCTAAACCGCAATGACCACACCAGGGAGAAAAGCGACTCCCTTCTCTTTCTGAAGTCGATCCTCATGCTACAGAAACGGAGTTTGAGGATCACATGCTTCCTGCCCCACCTCGTACACCCAGCAAAGAGAAGTAACATTTCACAGGTAAAACGTTTCATAACTTCAGAAGAGTAGGCATTAAGACGTTTTTATACTTGAGGGGGGAAACAGGAAGGTGACAAAGAAGTAACCTGTGTTATATTATGACCATGAAGATACAGCACTGTCTTATTCGCACAGATAAATGTTCAAATCTTCTTCAATTTCTGACACCACAAATTCGAAGAAAATACTTCAGCACATAGCTGACCCTGTAGCTGGTGTAAATTAATGTAGCTTCTACTGCACTGCTTCCCATGGTTTGGTGAAAGGACTGTTTAAATTGCACAAATATTTGCATGTGTGTGCAAAACAAAACAACTACAGAAAAGAATGAATCAAGACCCCAAGTCAGGCTGCGAAGCACAACACGGCGAGACTGAGAGTCATCATGTAGTCACTGGAATTAAAGTTATTCCCACTGCCCCACGCAAGTAGAAAACATTTCCACAATTACTTACCCCCCAGTACAAAACACTGCAGCGACACTAGCTGACTAGCATTACAGAGCTCTGTTAGAGGGAATACACGCAGTAAGCCACACTGCAGCACAACGTACCATGCAACACACTTTATACCTGGGTTTGGGGCACACGCAGGTAGCACTCCAGAGGCTTTGTAGGCAGAAGCATTTCACCTGGATAGGGCCTAATGATTCAAATGGCAATGAGGGAAGCACTTGCTACATTTGCACTGCAGGTACCAAGCTGCTTTTACTGCTGCCATCCTCCCACCGGATGCTGAGCCGTAGGGCTGGGCTGTCTTCTATCCTCCTCTTCCCCAAGGCTAAGGAAGTAGCAATACTTGCACTGCTGTTTTAAACAAGCATTTGTATTTGTATGACTATATAAACTGGATAGGGAAACTGATTCTGCTAAAAAAATAACCTGGCAGAGGAAATAAAACAGTTCAGATTTTATCACAAATCAAAGTCCCAGAGCTGGTTCAAGCGAAGCCGCACAAGCAGCCGGAGAAGACAACACAAGTGTGAGAAGCACTAGGCACGGCTCAGCAGATATGCAGCAGTTTCTTCTGATCACAGGTTACAGTGCTTAGCCAACTACAACTGTGTGCTGTCAGTGGCACTGCACTGATTCAAGGGAAAGAAAAAAAAAAAAAACTTTACATCATCTTTTTCCTATTGGTCACTTCTGCATGGGAGTAACTGTCAGCTGGCAAGGCTAACCTCCTATCTCACACACCTTCGTCAGTTCAAGAAATAGAGATTTAAGTAAGCAAATCTTCAGTGCTGCCAGCTCCCTGGAGTGTTTTTTCATCTCACTTCAGCAAAGGAAACAATCAAACAGAGCACCCAACAGGGGGTCAGATTGAGTGTTGGTGTTCGGTATTACAACTGGGTAGAGCAGCTCTATTTCAAGAGTCTCTGAATTTGACACCATTTCCTCTCAATGTTTTCTAGCAGGCAGAGACCTATTGCAGTGTCCTGGCGCAGCCCAGCCCGAGCAGCAGGAGCCTACAGCCTGTCTGGCAGGGACACAGCAGCTGGCCACAGCTGCCCACAGCAGCAACAGTGAATCAGGAAGGAAAGTCACTTCCTCAGGCTTTTTTATTTCCACTGCTGTAAGTGTCAGTCCCAGGTGAAGTTAGTTGTTTACCATCAAGCACACACAGCACTTCCATAACCAGCAAAAAAAAAAAAAAAAAAAGTATGAAGATTAACTCCCTGCTCCATCGGAGCCACCTGGAATTCCAAGACAAACACTGAAAACACTAGAATATATGGAAGATTTTTGAGGACTTGGTAGCTCCCAATAGAGGAAAATTATTACATTCAGTCCTGACCAAAGTCTGTACTTCATAAAATCTTGTAAGAAGGAAAACAATGTATTCTCAACTGTAGGAGCCAGTGCTAAACCTCTGTAAGTAAACCACTTTGTTATCTACATATATTGAATATAAAGACCTACATTTGAGCATTAATCTTGCTGGTAAGGCTGACAAGTATTTCCCATTGTTGAAGGTTATTTGCAGACTTTTGCAAAAAACGCAAGCACCTTTTTTGCAGTAGGGCTGTAATGCTAGAACTGAAACAAGGCAAGTAGGAACCGCTGCGCTGAGATTCAAGAAGTGCTTTACTGGTCTCAGAAAGATATGACGTCCACATCATCAGCTGTCAATAAGAAACAGTTACTTCGGGGTCCCTACAGTTCTCTCAGGAATACTGTTTATACGTAACGTTCACTGCGTGGAGCGTGCAAACCCACATCATCTATGTTTTGAGCATCTACACACATGCTAACGAAGGCCCAAAGGGCAGCTCGCCCTCATCTTCTTCCTAGCTCACCTCCTATATAGAATGCTGAAGCTGGACACTGAAGTAACGAGCACTGCGAATATAGGCAACATATTTGGGCAAGAAAAAAAAAAAAAAGAACAACTCTTACAACACAACAACCATAAGGTAATTCATCCCTTATTAGGAAATTTATCCCTTATTACAAAAATTAGGGGGAAAAAAGCCATTATCAGTATTAGCTAAAGTAGAATAAAATAGCTGTGCAGCTCTCCTTCCTCACATCTCCCTCTCAGAATTTTTCACAGCACTCTTCAAGTTGCTTGTTGGGCATTTACTGTCCTGTAAGAAATTGCTAAAAGACCTCTGTGACTACCAAGAACCTCTATTACCATTAACAAACTCAGGTAGAAGCCTGACTTTATTTCTTTTCATAAAGACAGAGTGAAGTCCCAGCAGCTCCTTAAAGCATCAATAGGCAGTTTAGATACTACTCTTTAAATCTTTAGTCCAAGTTTCTTGTTCAACTTACAATTCTGTAGCCAATTCAAAACGTGGAATTTGACTCTCTAGCAATCACATAAATAAGTACAAAAAATACTAGCTACTGATAGCAAGTAAAAGGCAGAAAATAGCAGGAGAACCACAATAGCTATATTTGATGGCATAACCTTTGTGCTTAAAATAATTTTCCCCTTCTAAAGATTGTGACTGCAATCTATGCAGTCATGAAAGGGCATGAAACCACAGTTCATTTCCTAGAGGCCTCATATAAACATGAAGGGCGGTTGTATCGATACAGAAGATAATCATAACCCAATTAAAGCAGCAGTAGAAGGGTTTGCTGGGCTCAGGCGTGCTTGGAGTAAGCTCTCAAGCTGCTTCTGCTTTGATGCATCAAGTCTCGACACAGCAAAGTGCTTGACGGGAGAGCTCATGCAGCCGGGATGAAGCCAATACCACCACCACAGAGAGGAAGGCTACAGGCCTCAATTGCCGGGGCTGGAAGCCACCTACACAGGATCTTGCTTTCTGGCATTTCTCCCCGTTGAACGGTGCAATGCCACAACCTCCCTCCAGCCAGATGACCCTACAGGCCAGGCACAACAGGCTGGAAGATTAAAAGATGCAGCTCTGCCTGGCAGAGCCCTGAGGAGGGGGAGAGGCAGTGTAACTCACAACGAGTGAGGGGGTATGTCTCTTGGCATGAAGGAACTCAGAAAGGGAACCAAGGGTTGGGATTTTGATGTCCAGCTTATAAGACTTGACAGGTCAAAACCCAAACATTTTATCTCACGTATTCTCCCATTAGCCCAGTTGGCTGCTGGGCGCACCAGCCTGCACTGCATGAGGCAACCTGGGCAGTGCAGCCCTTCAGCACTCCTGAGGAAAACCAAGTTCAGCTGAACAAGTTACAACAAAACAAAATTGGGGAATTTGGTTTCAGCTTTTAATCCAACTATCATACTGATCCCATTCAGACGAGCATTTAATAAAAACACTTCAAGCTGACTTTTTCTCTTCACAAATCTAGACTTTCTTTTCCAGTATGATCCACCTATGCACGAACTGTTGACAATACAAAATGGAACGAGGGTGAACCTAAAGTGTAACTCAGTTCACAGTCTGCATAAAAGGCTTAATTTAACAAGACCCTAGTTCAACTCCTTTTATCCTTTGTTGCATAACTTAAGTCATTACACTTTTAAGGAGTTCTTGCAACTGCTATGAATGTTGGCAGTTCAAGCTCCTGTTTATATAATGCTTCAAGTTTTAAATCATGTTTTGGTTCCCTTACCACATTATAAATATCTGTTATTGTCACTGGGCTAAGTGATGGAAAGCAAAATACAGGCTGCATGTAAAAAGAATTATTTGGTGTTATTCATTTATTATAGCTGCTTTATAGTACAACACATCTCTAGAGCTCCATATTTTAGCTTAACATGAGCTGATGCTGGTAGTTAGCATGCTGAAAATAAAAATCAAATCATTCAAGTCCCTAAACTACAAATTTGGGCATCTGATTTTTGGCATCCAGTTTAGAAAATTGTAGTCACTACTCTGAGACTCTCTGAGTGAGTCTGTCTGCTCATAAGCCCTGCTAAACTCCTGCTCCTCTCAGAACAGCAGTTTTGTGTATTAGAAGCAAAAGTAAGTGCAGGGGAATTGTTCGTCAGTTAATGAAAGGAGAAGACAACCTACTGACAGATGATTCAGCCTACTGACAGCCGGACATATTCAACTTTTTTACTTCAGTCTTCACAGGCAAAACTTGCTCCCAGGCCCTTGTGTGTACCAGCACAGTATGGGAAGGACAGCAGTAATCAATCAGCAGCAAAGTAAGGACTACTTAGAGAAGCTGGATATATTCAGATTCATGGCTTGGATGGGGTTCACCTAAGGGTACTGAAAGAGCTGTTTAACCATTTATCATTACAGACAATCAAGGCAATGTGGAAGAAGTCCGTCATAACTGGATAAAGGCTAATGTTTCCGCCTATCTTAGAGACAGGGCTAACAGACCCAGGTGACTATAGGCCTGTTAGGTTACTTTGGTCCCCAGAAAGATCACAGAGTACATCCTCTTGGAAACCACGTCCAAGCATGTGAAGCAGAAGGTAAATCAAGAACAGCCAACCCAAATTTACCAAAGACAATCCATGCTTGACCAACTAGACTGCCTTCTACGACAGACTGAGAGGCCTCGGGGGTGCACAGGGTGAGTGGTGTACGTAACATGCCTCTGCTTCAGTACAGCTCCGACCACCTCTCCCACAGCATTCTTGCTGGGAAGCTAAGCAAGCATGGGCTGTATGAACAGCCTGATAGATGGGTTCAAATGGTCCGTACAGCTAGGCTCAGGGGTTAGTAACTACTGAACCACTGCCCAGCTGGGGGCCAGCAATAAGCAAAGTATGCAGGGGTCAATACCAGGGCAGCCCATATTGTTTAATATATATGACCCTAATGATGGCACAAAATGCGCCTTGGCATAGCTGTGAATGCTACTAAACTGGGGGAACAGTTGACTTGTTAAAAATCAGAGTGTCAATCCAGTGAGCATGAAGTTCTGTACTGCGGTAGAACAGTCCACGTGCCTGGATGGGCTGGGACTGACCAGCTGAGCAACAGCCCTCCTAACAGACCTAGGGGTAACAGTGGACAACCAGCTTGAAACAAGCCAACAGTTTAGTTCCACTGTGAATGAGACAAACTGCATACTGCACTACTTTAGTAGGAACATGACCAGCAGATCAAGGTAAGTTATTTATTCATTACTTCTGAGACCATACCTGGGATATTGTGCCCTGTTTTGGGCCCCCAGTTCAAGAAGGAGGTTGAGAAACTGGAAGGGATCCAGGAGGGGTCATGGACCTAGAGTATATGACCTGCAAGGAGAGATGAGACTTAAACAGGTCTTGTTTAATCTGGCAAAGAGGAGAGTAAGGGCTGATATAAAAGCAATCTACAACTGCTTGAGAAGTAACTTGGGTGGTTACAAAGACAGCAATGCCAAACGCTTTGCAGTAGTGGAAGATGATATAATCAGGGACAAGAAGCACAAGTACTCAAGAAGTCCCTGCCAACCAACATCCTGTGAGTCTACTGTAGACTAAGCCACCTAACCCTAATGATGACACAAGCACATAGAAAGGGACATTATTACAAAATACAAGCACAAGTACTCTGCCTCTTAAATTCAAATACATTTTAATTTTTAAAAGGTACCAAATATAATTAGCATCCCATATCTATCAGCAATATTTATTCTGACATTTATTTCCTACAATTTTTTACTATCTTGTTAAGACTTGGCATTCTACAAGGTCAGTGCACGTGCACTAGGAAAAGCTACACTACAAGAGATGTAATGGTGATCACATAGGTTCATGTTATTACTGAATTCACGTAATTCTCTCCTTGTTCTACTTATTTCCAGGTGTGTAGGTATGATGCGAGCAGCTGTCCCCATAAAAGTGATCAGAATGCTTCCATGACCACATAATCATTTCATAACATGAGGCAGATTCCGCCTTCTGGTAACCCCCAAGTTTTGAACACAATTAGAAGATACTAGTGCTCAATTCATTTCCATTTATTGTTCCTCCTTGGATGAATATACACATTATTTCTACTTAGGTACAATTGCCATACCCTGAAAACAGATTCCCCCAGAATATCTCAGAGACTCTACAAGGAGCACAGGCTACATGCTGTTCCAAATGCATTTGGGAATGGGAAAAACAGTAGGTTCCTTGTTAAAAGATAACAAGCAAACCAGAAACATTAGTGTTGTAGGATGAAAGCCTAATTAAACTATATTTTTATTAGCTACACCATTCCATTCATCCCACTAGATTCATCAGGAACACAATTAACACGATTTCATTTGGGTAGATTATTTCTTATCTCTATTCCTTGGAAACCGTATACTTCCCACCTGAACTAACAAAATTAATTTTACACCTACACAAATAGTTCAGATGGCAGTTAATACCTAGAATGCAAACTACAGTTTATGAAATTACCATAACATGCTGCTAACTAACATATTATTTGTTAAAGGCTGCTTACAATCTGAAATTTGATTCCATGAAAATAGTCCAGACAGTACCATCAGTCTCAATGAGTCTATTTTAAACCTGCTCAATTTAAAAATAAAATAATGGCTTTTCTAATAGCTTTCTGAACTGCAAATGCAGCTGGAAAGCAGAGGTCAACTTTTTCCGCTCTATTCTGCCACTATCATCTCTATTTTTTCAGTGCCTTTACTGAGAAGCTTGTCATCACAATTGCAGGTCCACTAACAAATATGCTACAACTGCATATGCTGACAGTTTCTCAAGTACTTTCTCATAGTTAGTAAGAGTACGGAGTTATATCTATTTATGTCAGTAAAGCAAAGTATGACTCTAAAACAAAAGAGACACCAGTTCTGCACCATAAGAAGGATGGTACTTCAACTTCTCAGTTCTTCAGAGGTAACTATTAAACGAAGCATGGGAAACAGACACCTTGATTAAAAGTGAATAATTCACAATATTAGTAAGATGTGAGCTCTTAGCTGCACACAACGGTCCCTCAGTGTTACCAGCTTACAAAGCAGCCTCAGAAAGAATCCGTATTTCTCTCACAGCATTTATCCATGAACACTAGGGTTTGAAAGAATGAATATCTTCTCAGCAGAGTAAACAAAGCTAAAATGCTAAACAATTCCAGTTATTTAGCCCCCAAGTACCAGGTAAAATCCTACTACTAAAAGCAGGCAAAGCAGGCACCTACAATTGGTCCCTGGAAACTACTGATCTAAATGCATTTGCTCTGGAATCTTTAATGGAAACACAGTTGGAACCTGTGCGCTGCCAGGGGGGGAAACACCAGTTCCCTACCTACTACAAGTGGAAGGCAGTTTGAAAACACAAATCAAAAAAAAAAAAAATCACAAAAATGGCAAAAGAAAAGTTGTAAGAGTGTGTATTTTAAAGAAACAAAGTATTTTAACTTCGGTCCAGATCATTAGCTGTGTGTTGAAAAACCTGTTTGTGGTACCATTGGAGCAAGCCCTTCTACTTCTTATAATTATTATCTAAATACTTATTTTCCTGCACAAATCAGTCTGAATCAGGCTGCTATTCAATTCTGGAAAATCTTAATTAGCCTGAAATAAAAAGATGCCCAATATTAACAGAAAGCTAGTATTCGGTCTCATCTTCAGCTGCCTTCATCCCAGTACTTCCAGAATCTTTCTCTGAAATCTTACGTCTTTCTGCCCTTTTTCAATTGCTCCATTGCTTTTTCCCTTGTTTTCTATTTTGATGTCTCCTCCAAATCAACAGCAACCAACAGAACTTACAGCATATCTGAGAACAAATACAGATAGCTCCTAGGTGAAATGAAGCCAACAGATTTACAAGCTCATTTATAGAAATATGAAAGAACAGAAGCATCACACGACTGCAATCTGTAAAGCAGGTTTACTGACTATAAAAGACAAACACACATCCTCATTTTTTATACAGAAACTGCTAAAACCAGTAACAGAACTGCAAGGAGGGCATCTGGAAGGCAAAAAAAGAAAACCAAGGTTTAATTTTCCCTACTCCCCCAGGCCTGCACACAACTGCTGAGTTTGATGTTATTACCAAGACAGCTGAACTTTTATTATAGCCACCACTGAACTGTATTCATGTAGCACACAGCAGCCCTCACCACTCTGCAGTGACTATACAAACACAGAACATAAAATGATCCCTGCCCCAAATTTGAGAGAAAAACAAAAGGCAACAAATAGACAGATAGAAACACAAGTTGGAGAGATTCAGAAATTATCCCGTGATCAGTTTAAAAACCCAGACATCCTGGCCACTTCTTTGTCACCATCTTTTTGTAGGCATCACAGCAAAGCAAGCAGGAGGCTCTGAATGTGGCTGCCAAGGTAGGTAGCATCAGCAGCATTTTCAGGTAGTTCCTCCTCAGCACAAGGGACAGCCTAGGAGAAACCATCCCGGTGTTCATGTGAGGATGTGCCATGCAGGGACAGAAGTGGTGGCCATCAGCCAGGGATGCAAGGCAAACTCCTAACACCAAAGAAAGGATGACAAGTCACAAGAGGCCCCCCAAAAAGACAGCAGCCAACTTATGTTTGTTATGGTAGGGAAAAGGGAAGATTGTCATGAGGAGGAAGGTGGTTCCTTAAGAAAAGGAAAAAATCTTTGCAGAGTAGCAGCATGGTAAAATCCGAACGTTACCAACATGAGTGAAGCATGTTACAGTAACAGTTTTAACAGCACAGATGTCAGAAATATATGCAAAAGGACTCAGCAAGTTTTAGGTACAGTGTGGACACAATCACATAAAGGATGCCTGTATTAAAGATATTCTTATTATGAATTTGAGTGGCAAGAAGGATAGTGTTGTCCAAATGATCAAAAACATGGAATTGCTGGTGAGAGTCTGGGAAAGCAGAAAAATTCAGAGGTTAAGGGATAGAAAAATATCAGCTGACATCTCCATGCCCCCAAGACTATGCTGGAAAGAAAAGACATATTTCTGGCTCATGCAGAAGACAAGTCAGGCACTCAGCAATAGAAGAGTCTTCAGCACAGAGACAGTAGCTGATTTAGTGTTTATCTCAAGGTAATCTCCACAAGGCATAGAAAAAGATGACAAAGAACAAGGGCACAACCATGTAGAGCAATTACCAAAAAGCTGGACGGGGCAGGATTCTCCAAACAAACTGCTGAGGTGGCAGAAGAACCCAGAGAGGACACGATCAGAGAACACTAGTGTGGGCAGGAGTCCAAGAACACCACAGGTGACTGAACTGAAGACAGCTGATACTTCAAGAGAGGATGAGGAGGCAAGGCATGTTATAAACTTTGATTAGAAAGAGGTCAGTAGAGACACTGGCCAGAACGAGATGTGGGAAGCTGGACTGGAAAAGGCACAGAAAAGAGGTGCTCGACCAGCAGCTATTAACAGTATGGTAAGTAATGAGAGGGAAAAAAAGAGTTGCAGAGGGTAACAAGTGGTGCAAATGGAACCAGTGATGGACTGATCTCTTTTCAGGCTGGGAGGGATTCAGATGAGTTTACGTTGCTAGTAAAACAGGAGGAACAAGAGGCAAGGGTTAGTCCTAAGAGAAGGGATGAAAATGCAACAAAATAACTGAGATGCCATGTGACCAGCAGGGCAAATGGAGGGGTTAGCAAAAGAGAGCATACAAAGGACTTCTACTTGTGCTGGAGAAAGACAGGCTTTTAAGAAAGCAAAAGAAAATACAAACAATGGAAAAAAAACTTCTTTTGCCAATTTGCTCTTTAAAGAAATTAGTGAGTTCCTTTGCAGAGGGAACTGGAGGGAGGAAGAAGGAAACCCCTGAGGAACAAGCCCAAGTGGCAAAAAGTTACCTGGCACTGTGGACAGAGATTGCTGTTCAGCTGAAGGGACTGCACAATTATGAATCTACCAGAACCATGGGAAACCAGCCTAGCACTGAGCTGTGCATCAGCAGCCGTCCACACAGCACAAAGCCAGCCTAGGAGGACCCTGCAGAGGTGACAGAGCCAATTCTTGTGTTATTCCAACGAGATGGAAGATGCATCAGGGAAAAAAATATACTCTTTAAATATTTTAGGCCCTTAAAATACCAGAACGATGCTCGGTATATAATAAAGAAGCAAACACATCCCAAAGTTTTAATCATGTGAATTGTGTTATTTTGGTGTGTGCTTAATCTTAAGTTAAGAAATTTCCATTTTTAAGTTACGTATTTCCTGCCTTAAGGCTCTCTGGGAAACCTGAACATTTCACTTGACAAAGATTTATCCCATATAACGAGATCTAAAAGATGCAAGAATTATTTAGCAGACTGCCATATTAGATTAGCTGTTCAGAAGTTTCCCCTTCTTCCCCATGTTCACTGCTTTAAATAAAAGACTATAGTTATTCTAAGAAGTAGTAATGAGAGAGATTAGAAAGGTCTGAAAATCGATGATTATTGAGAAATTTCCAGATACGACTTAAATTGCATAGAATAAGTTTAGTTCAGACAAAAATATCTTGCACGTCCATTCCTTGGGAAGAAAAAAAAAATCCCTCCTTTATAGTGTGACCAAATCTCTCTTTTGCAACATTGAAGTTTCGCTTACATTGACAAATGTAAATGAAAAACAATTTTCCTTCCTTAGAAAGTTAGACAAGACAATAACTAGCTAGACAAAACAAAAGATATAGTGGAATGTTTCCTGAAAGTGTATCAAAATTGTTTAGTCTACTGGTCACTGCATTTGCCATCATAAAACAATAAGGGCCATACTTAAATAAATATTTATAATAAATTATTACATCTGCATAAAAACTGTCAGATTTGCTTAATGCAGATGATTCAGGAAACACGCAAATCTTTCCCAAATTTGAAAAATGCATGGAAGCCCATTTAGGAGGAGGTATTTCTAATTTTGTTTAGCAGGCAAGAAGCAGATCACATGCTGCTGTCTTTTGCCTTACTTATGCAGGTATTCTTTACGGAAGTTTAATCACACTCTTTCTTTTTTTTTTTTTAATATTAAAATAGGGAAACAGTTTGCATCTAACAGTATAAGCAGACTTCCAAGTAATTCCCGTGCGCCAAAATGCCTAAAACTTTTTTTTGGAGTAGAGGCTCATTTTTCATTTAGTTTTAAAAATAAGTAGCTTTGCTTGAAAAGATGCTTGAAAATATGACCTAACGTCATGGCAGACGGTACAGCGACTTTGTGCTTGCTGCACTCCGCCTGCCTCCTTTCACATAAATTAATTTTGAAGCATTAAATTTAGCAGGCATGGGCACTTTTTCGTGGAGTTGTTTGGGGTTTTTTTTTTCCTTCAAGAATAAATGGTATAGAAAATCCATCAACTCGTGTGGTTTTCGCCGAAGCGCGGCTGGGAGCTGTGCGGGGCTGGGCGCTCAGCAGGCCAGCAGAGCAAGGACGCAGCACTCTCCCGTGCTCGGCCCGGCTCGCGAAGGCACGAGCGGCTCGGACGAGCTCCCAAGGAGATGCATGTGCGGGACAGTTTTTAGGAAGCAGCCGGTGAGGGAGTCCTGCTGCGGTGCTGCTCCCTCCGCAGCATCCAGGCCGCCCAGCCCATGGGGTGCCAAGGCAGTAGGGGCAGACCACTGCTCCCTCGCAATTTTGGTCACTTGCCAACACCACCTCCAAAACCCATTTAACAACACACAGGGAAAACAGACTGTTCTTTGGCTGAGTGCAGGGAATACCCCAAAATAATAGGAACTTGTCGAACCAGGCAACTTCACATTTTCACCTTTATCGGAAGTGCTGTAATGCCTGCCTACGCAAACGACCAGGCACACCGCCAGGGCTGTGCCCGGTCGCCCGGGCTTTCTGAGCACACCCGGCAGCCAGTGCCTGCTGCAGTCCACCCTCATGGAGCGAAAATCAATTTTCCACGCTAGAAGTAACTTTCCAGTGCAAAGTTAAAAACATTCATAGATGCGTACTGATTTACAAAATTATTTCAAAGGAACACGCATATCTGTTTCTGCTCCCACGGGAACTTTGAATGATTCAAAGGTGATTAAAAATAAACAGTATTTGTGGGCTGGCTAATTACAAAATTTCATCTCTGAATGCGTTCCCAAGAATACCTTACCAAAGTCTCTGTTGTCCTGTTTTCCAGAAGACAGAACTTTGTCCTTAAAGCATCAGAAATTATATATCTTTTAACATCAGGTCATCCTCAGCTAACAAAACCTCATTTTTGATGCATGCACTAATTAATAATAATAAAAAAAAGACTGTGATATATAAGGGAGCAAATTCAATCTCTGCAGATCAACAGCAAAACTTTCATTTACTACAGTGGGGCAAGA
The DNA here is from genome assembly GCF_036370855.1 of Dromaius novaehollandiae. Classification (NCBI taxonomy): domain Eukaryota; kingdom Metazoa; phylum Chordata; class Aves; order Casuariiformes; family Dromaiidae; genus Dromaius; species Dromaius novaehollandiae. Next base: position 41,265,002 of record NC_088100.1, on the reverse strand, counting down.
ATTTGAATTTAAGAAAACGTGACTTCAAAACAGTAATAAAGCTAGCCTCTTGTTTGAATTGCTGCTACCACAGTGTGATGCATTTTGCTTGCGATCAAAGACAGCTGATGTACACAGAGTTCATTTGTGCTGTGTGCACATAAAAGCATACAAACTAAGATTTATATATTCATTTTTAGCCAAAATCATTATTTGTTATACATCCTAAGTATATTTTAACAACATAAAAATTAGTAACTACATTCTAAAAGGGCAGAATTTTTCCTTTGTAGAACCATCAATTAAATCACTCGTATACCTAAAATCAGTTAATAAAATGCAAAGGATCCATTTCACTACCTTTGTAATATAAATTTCTTAAACTGCACCATTCACCTGGTGTACTTGGCAAAATATCATAAGTGATGTTGAAAAACAGAATGAGTTATGAAGTAAAGACTGCTAAGGTTAAAAATGTTGATATTGATGCTGTAACTCGTATTTCATTTTCCTCTCCTAATCCTAGGAAATATGTGTTTGTTGTGTGTTTAACAACTGATTTGTCAACACAACAGTATCTCAGAAAATCAGCTCTTCACAAAAAGGTGATCTGCATATCCTCAGTACTGAAACTGAGTAACTGACCTTCTACCTTCAAAAACAATCATGCCCTTAGATAAAACTGTGTGTTGGTAAAGCCTACCTAAAACCACCTTGGAGCACTCTAAATCCTAGCTTCTGCTGGTCAGAAATTTTTGGTCTGCTGTGCAGGAAAAGGGAAAAGCAAGCAATGCACAGGAACAAAGATCACACACTTACAGAGAGGTGAGTCACAATTAAAGGTTCCCACACAATGGCCACAAAACCCAGACAGAAAATATTGTGTGTGCGTGCATACTATATAGCACATGCAGCAGCAATGTTTTTTTAATTGTTGGATTTATTGTATGTGCATCTCCTATAGAAGAAAGGCAGAAGAGCGCTGGCACTGTACTTTATATTCAAGAGAGAACATTCAGAAATGACTGTTTAGCCATTCACAGTGCTTATACTATTAACTGAGTTTCTCAAACCTCCCTGTGAAAGCAGAAACAGATACTCGAATTTCTTTGAAATATTTCTGCAAATTCAATCCAATGTGCTCAGGATATGTCAGGCTCTCTGTGCATACCCTGCAGAGTTTCACCACAGAGATTTGCCTGGGAAAGACTGGATGTATGGCAGACCTGCCTGGGCTAGGTCTAAGAAGGTGTACTGGATGGTTAGTATCTGAAGACTATGCAGTAATATGCATTACCAGGACATGACATACTGAGTTTCTTCCGAGATGATAGGACTCGCCTAACTATTTGTGTAAAAAAGCAGGACTAGGTGAAGTTACAACAGTCCTCAATAACAGCACTAAACTGAGGGCACTGAAGAAATCCTCTCCCAAGCCAGGGAATGGCAGAGAAAGAGATTCTGCACAAAGACCCATGGTCACAGCTCATAGCTGGCTTTATGGAGGGAGATGCTAATTTGGTCTCTCTGTTGATTCAGGTCTTCATCTCTGTGTTGAGACTGACAACAGGGGTGACAATTAGCGTCAACTTTGCTAGAACTTTCTGCTACTAAGGCTACTTAAGCTTTTCCAACTAAATTACGTATGTCAAACTAACAACACACAGTGCTGGTGAAAGAGTCATTCCACGACTGCTCTCAGATTCTACTGATCCACCCAGGAATAAGAAGGAATAAGGAATTAGGAAAACACACAGCCCTGGAGCCTTTGGTCAGCTCCTTAGAGTTCTCTTTTCCCCTCCACTCATCACATTTTAATTTTATACTATTTCCATGCAAGACATTAGTGAATGAACATCAGGAAATGCCATGAACTGAAGTTAATGGCAGTGTGTTATACGAAATGGTCTCTCTCAAAGCCTCACAATAGTCACAGCACTGGATATACCTCACCTAACTTCAGCCTTACAAAAGAGGCAGCCTAGACTAGCCTAAGTCCTTTCTACAATCAATGGAGAAAGATGAATGGAAACACGCAGTCACAGGAAGAACGTCCCAAGTTCCTTCTGTCTCCGTCCTCTGATCTCAAAGGGAACCTCGATTAACTTAAGCCTAAACTTGATTTCTAATTTTTACTCATCTCTTCTAAGATGGTGTGAATCCCACACATTAAAATGGATAGGCCAAACATTAAAAAGAGCGCTTTGCTTTCACAAGGCTTCCACCTTCTTACAGAAATAGCTAGAAATTGTTTGTAGACTGTCTTCTAAACTGTAATTGCAGCCCTGAGCCCATACCCATGGGCTGTGTGATTCCCAGCATCTTGTACATACCTTATAATCACTGTTCGTTTATCTGTCATTTAAGATCTTTAAGTGACAAACACATTCCTTGCACCACTTCAAGTATATCTAATCTCATGATGCAAAACTTAAAGTAGGAAAGTAGTACGATTCTTGGCTCTATTAACTCACTGGGAATTTGCTGTTAACTTTGATGGGGCTTAGATTTCACTCTAATTGCTGATATCCAGACAGCTGTAGGCTTCTTATTATTTGTATCTGCAAACAGCTTTCTGATCCTGAAGAGGATCTTTTGGGAATCTTAGAATAGTTATTCTTGAACCTTCTCCATCACCAGCTATCTGTAACACAGCAACTGAAGAAGTCAACTTAAAAAAATCTTTCTGCTGGGTCTAATGTCAGCTTTTTAAAAACTGTACATATTCTTTCAAGTCAACAGGATTGCCAGGCAGCACTACAAATCCAAAATGCAAATTTTAAAAGGAACAGTTATTCTCAATTCAAGTATGTATTTAACTGAACTACAGCTGTTACAGCTACAACTGAACTGAAGTTCTCCAGAGTGTCTTCCTTCCCTCTCTTTTCACTCCTTTTCAGAAGGAAAGGAAATGAGAAAAAAGAGAAATACTATGTAAGAAGCATAAGCACATAAAAGGTAGACAATTCAAAGATATGGCTGCCAAAGGAACAGTAATTTTGCTAACTGCACTTTTACTGTATGACATAAATGTTAAAACCATACACTGTAACAGAATACTATACACTAAAGACACTAAAGAACTGTTACTATTCTTACAGGAAAACATGCCTCTATATTTATGAACTTTGTTTTATTCTTCTCTCTTCAAATTCTTTGTGATAAACGTAACCAGCTGTGTCACTGTTTTATTAAGTACTCTGACATTTTAGTTAGATGTTTCACAGAGATTTATGCCCCTCCATCCAAAAGGGGCAAAAAGAGAGAGGCAAAGATGAACAAAAGGCTATAGAGTAGTATGACCGTGGGAATGAGGTGCCCTCCACATTAAAACAGAATAACCCTTTAGATAACAACAGAATGCCTAGCTCACGAAACATCCCTTATTCAGATCTCTCAAAATATGAGGAGTTTAGGAGCAACAGGTATAGAAATCTACTTAACAAATCAACAAGTTGTTGAATTTCCTCCCTAAACTATGTCCCACAGCTCAAGGATCTGATATTCACTGCCCCACTTCTTTCCTTCATGACCATACTAGAACCGGAAAAAAAAAAACAAACCACCACACACAGAGGATAACCAGAGGATAACCAAGGCACAGGGGAAGTATATTCACACCACCCAGCCATAGGTATCTTAGCCCAATTCTCTTTGCTGTCTGCACAGAAATCTTATGGAGGCAAACACAGAGGTTCCTTCAGAAGGCCATCCAGATCAGACACTTAATTTAGAGATTTTGAATGGCCCTCTGGAAGAGGTCTCTCTCTTTCCTTTCACTAGAATGGAGGCCAAGGGAGGCAGACTGGCTAAGAGTGAAGTGTCCAGACCTGAATAGCCTCCTGTTCCAATAACACACAAAAGCTTTTGGGAAATGACATGCTTACTTTTCTCACATTCATTCAAAATCAGACTGGTTAAAGTATGTTAACAGCTATTTTTTCCTAGGCTGGATATCTAAATCTAAAAGGCATACTTTTTATGCATTTATGTCAGGGCACAAATTAGTCCAATTTCTGTTCTGGATTGAGACTCAGATAGGGAGTTCAGACAAGCTGACAATTAGCTTGCTCAGCTCATTGCTGGCTCACATCACACTGCTACTACAGACTCACCTCCAGGCTTCACACAAGAGACTCAGTTCTCAGAAGATGCACAGAGGTGTCTGGACACCCCAGCAGATCTGTAGGAAAGTACACTTGCCATGCTCAGCACATTGCCTGCTTCTGATCTGAAGCAGGAATAACAAGATGAAAAAAAAATTCAAAACCAGGTAACGTACCTTTTAATAGCTACTTTTTCTGAATAATTGAACCCCCCCCCAAAAAAAACTCTAAAGATTTTCTGCTTTATTTGTTCTCTTGAGAGTAACTAATAAAGACAGTATTTTGAGGTTGGCCCATCAGATCCTGGTAAAAAGAATATAAGCAATGAGGAAAACGGTGTACAAAAAGGTTTGCTTGCTTTTTGAAACAATAAGCAGCTCCAATAAAATCACCAGAAGAAGAAAAAAAAGAAAACAAGACTTGAAAAGGAAATATTCAAAAGATATATATATATATATATAATTACAAGTCTTTTTCATCCATTTTTATGCATACAGATTATTTTACAAGGTCTTATTAGTTTATATATACTCTGAATATGTATTTCTATAATACAGCCAACTGTCATTAGTTTTGTTAAGTGATTTGTACACATGAAAGAGAATACAGGCTCTTATCAGCAAACCCATACCACCATCTGACATGGAGCTTTTCAGCCACAGAAGTCATCAAAGGATTCATTCCTAAAGAACATTTAAGTAAGCTTAAGTGAGATAATGACTGGTTCCTGTACTCTGTTTATCTACAAGCCAGGGAGATTTCCCTTTAGCATGCAGATGAGGATCAGGCCTCTATTGATTTAGATAATCACTTGGATATATGCTTTTGCAGAATGAAAGGGGAAGAAGAAAATTAAATACCTCTGCAGTTATTTATATAAGACCTGTCTATTCACTGCTAACAATAAAAATAACCATAATGATTTCAGAGGTATACAAAAACAGAGCATAGAAAAAACCTACCTGGATTAAATATACCAGGTACTGGTAAGTACTTGAGTTCTCTGCCATTAAATCACATCTTAAGGTTTTCTGAAATCTGATCATTGAAAGGACATGCTGTAGATAATTAAGAAATCTGATTATTCAGCTGAAACATAAAACAATGAATAAGATATCAAGTAATAGCTAAGATTTCCTTGACAAAAGATAACAGTAGAAAATTTCTGAAAGTGATTCTATAAAACAAAAATAGTTATTTAATAACAAGCAAAAAACACATTTTGTCCAACCTGCCCAACAGCTACACTGCAACCTCCAAAAAGACAATGCCTGAACTTATATGGGTTACAGGTCTTTGTGGGCTTCTTTTATTTTACGGAGGAGAACTTCTGCAGTGCCTAAATATTTGGGAAGCCTTCTGAATGGTTTTAGGCTTACTACATATGTCTAGGAGCTGTTCACACATCAAATAAATTAGAAGATAACTTCCGGATAGTGAACTTCCAGGTAGTGAACTGTTCAGGCTAGACATCACCTTTGGTATATAAACATACATAGCAATATATCCTCCTCAGCGTATTATATTCTAAGTGGGCTATTCACACATGTTACTATCCCTGAGAAAAGCTGTTCTTTCATATTTACTAAGTCCCTGGAACCAGGACAGTAATCGTGCTCACAGTTTTGCACCTTTTTGACTCAGCTGGGAACATGCCATTATTAAATTCAATGTGGGAGGTAATACAAGAGGCTGGGTATTTCCAAAGCGTCCAAACAAAAAGTGCATCTCCTCCTTCATTTTGTAATCCCCCTTGACATCCAAGAATAATAACTTCCACAGCTGCAGCCGATACAACTGCCTTTCACTCTGCTTCAGACTTTTGGAAGGAAACCCAACATACACTGGGCTTTTAAGACCCAGGAGAGAATTTCTCGGAGTTTGGAGCAGCAAACTCACCTGCCACAGCAGTTAGGCGTTGGGAGCGGTTCGTTTAACCTAAAGAACTAATTTTATATGTGATACAAGAAAGATGAAGTCTCACTGCCTGGTGATGATAAAGACATGATGATTTGCAACAGAATATGCACTTTACAGTAAAATTTGAAATTTCTGCTTCTTAACCAGGCAGATACTATCTTTTCATAAGTGTGCATTTAATATAAAGAAAAGCACCGAAAAGAGTGAATTGTTGGCTGGGCTTTTTTGAAACAATGTGATTATTACTTCACAAGATTGTGCAAAGCTGCTTTTAGAAAGAAATTAGAATTCAATTATAATGTAAAAAACAATGTTTTCCAGTAGTTTTATTAACTATTTCAAGAACTCCACCTTAAACATTGACTACATAAGGAAAAAAAAACCCACACACACATAGCTTTTCCTTTGTAATAGTTCACTAACTATTTCCAGTGAGATATCCTTCGAAGTTTTTAAAGCAGCAGACCTCAGACTCTCACCTCTTGTTTTTATTCCTGGACTGGAGAAGGAAGAAGATGCTTAGAATTAGTTTCTCCACTCTAAATTACCTGGATAAGAACCTGACCTAAGCTAAAGAAATTTAAAACAAAGAGCTCCTGGCCGTAGCTACAAGCAAGTATGCAGTCCCCTGAAGCTTGCGACTTCTACAAAATCTACGCCCACATTTGTAATTTCTTCCCCCATTCACACCCTTACTTTCTTTAAAACTTCAGCAGCAATTAGGCATAGCTTCAACATTTTTATATAAATTGCTGTTATCAAATTACAGGAAACGTAGGTTGAGAATACGTTGCCAATTTCATATTTACCTACATTCATTTTTCTGAAATTGCCACTTACATTTTAAAAGCACTGACTTCTAATAAGTAAGTTTTATCTACTCTTGGAAGCATGTCCACTTTTTTTTTCCAAGTGCGTGTTTCACGATGGAGTCTCAGTCAAGAGGAGAGAGGCTGTCACAAGCGCTGTGCAAGCATCCGCGACGTCATAGCTGCGCTTGCGAGTCTTCTGTGCCACCACGTAAAAACACATCAATTTCAAAAAATGGGATGAATCATCTTTCCAGTAAAAATGTGCAACTAGAACTTCAGTCTCTGTTTAAGTCCAATGTCAACTGAATCCCACAATATCTATTTATTTAAAAAATAAAAAACAAAATAAAAGCATAAATACAAACTGACCACTGAAATCTTCAATATCCTGACCAATGAAGACCTTTATTTTTGCCTGTACTGGAAACCTCAAAACAAATAGTAGAAAAAATAAGCACTAGGGTTTTTTGAAGTTTGAGGGTTTTGGTTTTTGTTTTTTTTATTGGAATTATCCCATTGTAGCTCAAACATCACATTGAAAAAGCCAGTCCCAGAACCATTCTACCACAAGATCATAAAAACGCAAGACTAGCTTATAAGGTTTTGGAACATTTCACACACTACGAAACAAGTCACTTCTGACATACCCTAAAAATAATATTCTTATCAAATGCAACAAATGCATACTTGTAACATTTGCCATGAAACAGTTACAAGACATGTATCAAATGGGTACTACAAAATTAATTAAAAGACTTTCAAATGAACAAAGACGCAAAAAGGAGCAGAAAATATTTCTCAAATGAAGCTGCGCATTGCATAGCAAACATCTGCACCGTCACCAGAGACGGACACCTGCAAGCTCCAACAGAAAGTCAAAGTTCAACAGAAACAGAAAAAGCAGCGATCAGAGGACAGGTATCCTGCCCTCTACTAACTACCTACTATGTAGCAAAAGCACTTCAAGAAAAAAATACATGCATGCATATATATATATGTATACGTATCTATGGATTTGTACACCTCTCATTAAATGCTTGTATCAAAATACCTGAGATTTTGCAATTGCTACCTACCAAAGTTTAAGAGTGAGCTACAGAAGGAAGGATTTGTTACAATGAGCAGGCGAAAAATTATTTCCAAAAGCCACAGAGATTTTCCTCCCTTGCACAGCCTCACGACTGACAACTCTGGGCAAAGCCGAGGCATGCAGGATGGCTCCGGACGGGGCAGACTCTCTTCTGTCCACCTGACAGAGTCTTCTCATCTGCTGGGAACCTGACAGCAGTTGTTTGCATCAGTGGAAGGCCTGCTCTTAAAGCCTGGGATAGTTAATATCTTGCTACCTTTCATTTGATGCCCAGGCAGATTCACACTACCTGCACTACTCGCCACCCCAAGATCTGGGAGGGGGGCAAGGCACCCTCTTTGCAGGATTTAGCCCTGCAAGCATCTGTTTGATCCCTGGCTCAGCAATTTGGGCAAAGAGCAGGAGCTCTGCTGGGGGAGGGAAAGACGGCGGCATCTCCCAATGAGTCTGATTCTGCCCCAAGTAAACCACCTAATCCCCTTCTGAACTACTTTCGTCCTTCAAAGCAGTTATTTCAGAGAGGGGCGAGGACTTCGGCCAGGCTTTGTTAAGGCTCCAGGGGGAGGAGGGCAAAGGAGAAGCTGGCTGCCTACGGCTTGACGCCTATGCCCTCAGGCGTACACTCATGAGACTCCTGGATAAACCACCTCATGTTTTTGTCACATCATCAGTGCTAGCCGTCCAACGCACAGACAGCACTACCTCTAAGATGCAGGGACCTCATTGGGCTTCCTCTGCAGCGCAGGGCTTGCACATGGATCCGGACGAGCCCACACAGCCGTGTCACGATGTCTCTGCGTGCAGCCACGACCCAGTGCAAACAGTAGCGAGCAGGGGCCCTGCATCACTGCGCTCCCCCGCCCCACAGAAAGCTCTGCCTGTGCTCGGAGGTCACATTCCTCAGGGAATTAAATCAGCCAAGGAGCTTGCCTCCGCCGTGTTGCCTCCCCAGCACCCGGCCACGCCGTGCAAGCCAAGCACAGCGCGCTGCATCGCCCCTGGGGAAAAAATACGCCTGCAGAAGGAAGCTGTTTAAGTGTAACTGAGGCAAGAATCATGCTTTTCTGTTGGTTTCCTTCTTTTTCTGAAACAAAGAAGCAATATAGAAACCCCTTCCGCATGTGCTGCTGGAGAATTAGACTATTCACATGCAACCCCTGGAAAAGTCTTAAAAAGGGACCAGATCTCCTTCAGAATCCTATATTCTGTAGTAGTCCAAAAGGCCTAATCCTGTCATTTATGCCATGTGACTGACAGAAAGAAGGAGTTATAGTAAAACAGCACAAAACACCAGCTGAGAAAAGCTGCGCAGAGCATTGGAAGCTCCTTGCAAACGTACGGCAGCTTATGAGCTCCAGAGCTGAGAGACATCCGCTGTTCAATTTATCAAAAGCTTTGGGACAACGAGGCTTTCAAACAGAGACGAGACGTTCAGCTGGAGCTGGAACTCCCCCCACAACACGTCCCTTACGACTGCACACATTTCCAAGAGATCACAGGCAGCAGCGATGAAAGGGCCCTATTAGATCAACTCGTCTGCTTCCATCAATGCAGACTTGTTCCCCCCACAACATTTCCTCGTACTTTGTCTAGCCTAGTTTTAAAACAGCCCAAGTGATGGGTGCTGTTATTCACAGATTCCCGGCGTGACCAACGCACAATGGAGTAGGCTGAAGACAAAGTTCAAACCTCAGCTTAAATTTTGTTTTCTAACTCGAATCCTTTCATGCAGCACAAAGTTATCAGAAAAGGGAAAAGCAACTCAGTTGCCAAAAGCTTGCCTGATTAGCTGGAATTTGTTTGCTTTATATTTCTTTAATTTCGTTCCCTTTGCAAGACATTTGACTAAAAAATATTCTTTTCATCAAACATGCACTCAAGCAGAATAAATAGAACTACTAATATAAACCGGCAGCTGTAAATTAACCTATATAGTGGGCAGTCCAGAAGGCTTTGTTGGCTACAAACCAGAAGAAACAAAAACAACCTGAAATATTCATTCATGTCCACAAACTGTTCATTAAACAGCAGCACTAATACTTAATCTCACCAGATGCTGAGATGAAACAACTATCACATTCTTAGTGTTCTAGTGCTAAATAAGAACTGTTATTACTATGTCACAGTCATTTGAAAAACAGGTACACATGTACACACACATATACAAGCTAGGAAACAAGTAAAATCAAATTCTTCAATCACAGCTTAATTGCCTTCCAAATGTCTTGTACTATTTAAACTGGTTTCATTTGAGCCTGTTACACACCAATTACAGACAAAGCTTATGTTCTATTTCTTCAAATACCTTTGTCCCAAAAATTCACATTCATAATTTTTAATGCAAAATTTTTAGTGAGTATTGACATTTCTGTCAAATTCATTTTCATGTTGTCAATGTAAGTAAAGGTGAACACAAGAAAAAGGACTGAGGTTGTACTGTAAAACACCGTAAGTTGTAACTGCTTCAGTAAGGAGAACAAAAATAGAGCTGTTCTGCAATGTGTAATATAGTGCTATGCTATAAAGTGCTTTTGCTGTCAAGCCTATCTTAATCACTCCTTAATCTTCACTTAATCAGTCCTTAATCGCTACCTATAGAAAAATGTTTATCAAAACCTCTAGTAGTTTTATAACTATTTCTTTAACATTGAGGTAGGAATGAGGACAAAAAACAGAGAAGGCTGCTTCTAAATGCTTATTGTATCCAGATGATCATGGTTTCATTGCTATATTCAACACAAAAAAAACAATGCTTGCATTTGAAAAATCTGGATCCAAGCCCCTCCTGAGTTCTTTAAAGGGGAAGGCAACCTCACTAAAACAACATTTTACCTCTCTCTTGATTTATGATGTTATATATAGAAAAAAATATTGTCTGTGGTTGCTCATATTACATACTGCAGTATGCAAATATCAAGGGGGAAAAAAATCTAAATATACCAGAGTCCTCTCCTCTGTGGATTAAATTTATTTCAATTAGGAAAGTAACCTCTAGCTGATTATTTTCAGTATCATCATGACTAAGAGCATGTCACAGCTCATTTGCCAAAGCTGCAAGAAATAAGCTCAGCCTCTGCTGGAGGCCTCCCTCCATAAATGAAGTGAATAGGCACTCCTGCACACCTGCAAATGCCCCGTTTCTGAGGTCGGACTTTGGTTTCTTGATCCATAGCACAAGTGTGATCAAAAGCTTCCAGTTTCAGGTAGTCAGAAGTAAGACCAATGGAAAGATTAAGGAAGGCATTTAAGGCCACTGCCATCTTATGATTTGGGGTGAATCCAATAAATTTTGGAGGCAGTGCACTGCCAAGGCAGTGCCACAAACAAGCCCATTTCATTGAGAAAGCAGTCACATAGTACCAATCCAAGTGCGCTTCCCCTCTACCCTGATTCTTCATTTCACCTGAACTGCTCTTGAGCCAGAAGATTTTTCTCTTGATCCTTATTTCTCTCAGATATTTGATCGACAAAAGCACAAGGCTGTCAAAGTTCAGCAAGTAGGAAATGCAGAACCACAGTGAGCACACGTCCAGCAGTGACACCCGCAATACATGCTCAACAGGAGCAATCCCACACCACGTCTCACGAAGCTCTGAACTTTAAGTGCGTCACATCTATTCAGAGCAATGAGGTACATGTAAGCCTACAATAGTCTGTATATTCCTTAAGAATATTTTATTTTACATTTTTCAGGAATAGACTCAAACCCTAAAAAGTTGCATATTTCCACAGTGTAGCTATATGTTCACCGAGGGACTGATACAATAATTAGTCTGAGCAGGTGTATTTTGCTGTCTCTGGTTTATAATGAAAAGCTGGTGCTCACACTGAATTGGTTGGGCTGTGAAAACCACTCTCTTTTTCCTGGAAGTTTCACACACACAGTTTAGCAGGGATGTTTGGATGCAGTACCATGATTCATTTCTGTAAATAGATAAAAATCAAAGGTCTGTCCTAGCTAAAATGGTCCACTAACTATGTCAGGTAAAGTACATTGGTTTCCACAGCCAACATCACCCACTGTAACTACCATTACAGGCAGCTGCCTTACAATTTTAAGCCTGAATAATCACTATTAATTTTATAGATTGGCTGGGCATGGATAATCTTGTGCACGAACTGGAGAGAGGTTTGAATTCCTATCCTCAGATCCAAAAGAAGATGCCTTAAATTTGTGATCACGCTTACTGCCCATGAGGAAAGCTACAGTGAACAGCTACAGGTAAGGAACGAAACACAGCGAGCGCTGCCTGGTGAAACCTCTGCTTCCACTTGGCACCTACTCCACAGGTCAATAGGGAATCTCAGTATTTTGCAAAAGACTAAGTGAAATAAAGAAAAGTAAAGCAAAAAATAAATATCCATGCACGAGAAGGAACAGAACGAAATGTCTGCAAAACTGGCTCGGACCCGGGTATTCAGATGAAAAAGTTCTCCTATGCCAGGGAGCAACAGGGATGATGCTCCTGAAAGGAGGTGACATCTCCGACAAACATCCCCAACCACTTTCTGCAAAGGAAATATACCTTGCAATATACCTTGACAAAACATAACAAAACCAGTAATGGTTTCACAAGAATTCCTTCTGAATGCTAAAAAAGCCTTTTAGGGAGTAGAACCGCACTTCAACAAAAGAGAACAGTAAAGACGAGAAGTGAGCGTCAGTCCTGCTGCTATGCCCTAGGAACATACACAGCACAAACATTAAAACAAAGCACTTTCTCCTACTGCAAGCTGCATTGCAATCACATTCAAATGACTTTCTAAAATAGGGCTTTTAAGCACAGGCTGGAAGCAAAACGAGCTAAATGTAGCCAGGTGAGAGCTCCAAGAACTGGTTGT
>NC_088100.1:39712253-39747253 GCF_036370855.1 Dromaius novaehollandiae | reverse complement strand
TGCATTTAAATTTTTATTGCAGTGGCATAGACGAATACCATCATTGGTATCCTTAAATTTATTTCTGCTCATGAAGGTTAATCATGATTGTCTATATAGTAATCACTTATGAATTGTGTTCAGATACAGCAGTTTCAGGTGTAATCATCAGAGCTGGTTAGTCAGGCATTCCAGATAGTGGTTCTTTTCAGAACCTTTTTTAAAGGGTTGGTTAACTACCTCAGTAGCAGAGGATTGAACTATACCCTGTCTGTACTGTACATAGAAAATCTTTGTAGATAAAAGCAAGGCTTGTTTAATATGATATGAGGGTAAGATTATAATATACCAAATGTAACATTCTTAGTTGCCTTTAGTTCCAGAGGCTTTGTAATAAGACTTCCTCATGACCATCATAACAGGCCTTGCTTTTGTCGTATTTTGTGGCTGAAAAAGCAGCCTTGCTTCTTCAGATATTGTAGTTATTTGGATGTATAATAGTTTAGCAAGATGTTACTTTTGTAAGACATCAGATGTTCAAAAAAAGTGCATCAGCAACTTGTACTAAATACTGCAGTGTCCCTTTATAAAAGGTCAGACTAAAACTGACAACTGTACAGTGAAGCCTGACATTTGGATATTTTGAAGTTTTTCATAAATCATAGAATAGTATATGGCTGTAGTTTAGCTTTTTAGGTAAAAGGTATGTTTTCATTAGTGCATTTCTTATTGCTGATCACTGTAAAAACATGTTGATCAGCTTTCCATTTCTCTTACGCAGATCATGATAACCTGTAGAGTAGAGTAGAGTACAATCATTTGTGCTATGTTTTTAATTTTCTAAAGCACCTTGATGACAGTGAGTGTTCAGTGGTGAAGCATCCTCTATTGAACCACCCTTAAAAAAAAACAAACAAACAAAAAAACCACAACCTTGCCAAGTCCAACTTCATATAGGTAAAAGATAGATAAAATTATGACTTGCTTTGGACTTGGCGTAAAGAGCTTCCCTTAACCCCCTCCCCAAAGGGATACTGCAGTTATACTACATACCCATAGGCACCACAATGAAAATTGAAGCTTATACCTAATTAAGGTTTTATACACACCAGTTCCCCCAGTAAATGCAAATTTTAACAAAATTAGACATGTCATATGTTGAAAATGCTCATGGCAAACAATCATTTTGCATTCCTGCAAATAAAATTGTTTTATACTGTAAGCTGGAGGCGAGTGTAACTTATTTTTGTAATAAAGTTTTTATTTTTTTTATGTGTCATTAATATAAATGTGTGTTAGTACAGAGATCTTCTGGTTAAAAACTTAGAATCGCACACATTTCAGTATGTTTACTTGTATTTACATAATTTTTAGACTAGTGGTTGCCAATAGCCTGTATGTTTCACATTAATGATTTTTTTTTTGTTATCTTAATAAACCATTTTAGTATGTTGTATGTCAATTACTGGGATAGCTGGGACATGAAGTGTAATTTAAAATTGTCAAGTATTCATTGGAATATGTAAATGTGCCTTGCCAGTTTTGAACTTTAGACAAAGTAAGTGAATGATGGTGAAATGAGTAGTCAATGCTTAAGAGACATTTGCTACCACAGTATCATATACTGCCCTTGCTAAAGAAAAGTACCTTTTTACTCAGATTTGAGCATAAAAATATACAGTTGCATTAGCTTCTGAATTTTAAAATATAGTGATAGGATATTAGGCTGATGGAAAGTGGGTTTGCTAATTGTAGCCTTAAGTATAATTTTGAATTTCAATGTAATCCTTGGTGCTGGCATTCCCAGTGCCAAGGAGTTTAAATGCTCCCTTCAAAGAGGTTGCCATACCTACTGGCACTTTTACTGTCATATGGTTTTATAAGGAACACTGTCAAGGTGTGTAAACCAATTTTGAACTTGTTATAAAAGGAAAAATGAAATAACTGGGGGCCATAGGAGAGGGGAAGTCCTCAGATTTCTTATTCTTGAAACCTCTCCATTGCTTAAAAATAGAAAATGCTTGTGGGATCACAAGTACTAGTGATGAGTTCTTAGCCTGGAAATTGGGGGGTGGGAGGGGTGGGAGGGGGAATGTATTTATGGAATTACAGCTGTTGATGGAAGTGCATAAAAACATTGATATTAAAGCACTACATGTGTTGAAATTGTGGATAATATCCTTAATTTCAGCTCTGTTTAAAAAAAAAAAAAAAAAAAAAAGCATGGGGGACTGTAGGAAAAAAATGTCAAAAATTGACAGGAAACTTTGTTTTTAATGGGTTGCAAGCAATGGTGAGTGAGCAAAATACCAAGATCTTGACAGTGTTCCCTCTAATTATGAACTCAAGCCATTATAACTTTTAAAATTAAATATGATTTGCACTGTTCTGATATTGGTGCAGTTTTTTAGCAATTGATCAGAAAACGAAATTGCATGTGGTGATTAATGTTGTGGGGGAAAAAACAAAAAAATGAAAAAATGTTACTTTCAAAGCTTTAAATTTGGTTTTGTAAAGAAAAAAACTCTTCAATATTAAGTATGGAAATATTGATGAGAATGGGCAAGTGCATATATACAACATCAGTTTGGTTGCACTGGGTGTTGGTAAACTTGAAATGTTTTACAGCAATAATGCATCTCTTATGGAGTGCTTTGGTGACAAATGAACATACAATGCACAATTCTTTTGGCATGCTGAAGGCAAATGTTGACTAAATGTATTATGCTGCCTGTGATTATTTGCATAGTAGGATTTCCCTGCTGACATACCTGCAAAGGATTGAGCGTAAGCTAGGACATAGTTCCACATTGGTTTGTAATGCATTCCTAAATTTGAAGACTAGTTGAATTTAATAAGAAATTGGGAACTTCTGCTGCTTAACACTTCTGGTTTATAAACACTCCAATACACAGCTTTTTAAATTATACTTTTGTTTTAACATTCATTTTTGTTGTTTAATGGCATTTCATGCAGGACATAAAACCGTGACCCCCCCCCCCCCCCCCCCCAAAAAAAAAAAAGCATTGTTATGACCCAGAGTTCAAGTCTTTGGTTTTAGTGTTTGGAGGAAGGCTATTACAGCTATATTAAGACCAACTTTTGAATTTTTGCATCATACAACTCTTAAACTAAGTCTTGTCCTAAAATCTAAAATAAGGAATAGTTGTTCCTGGCAGGGGTGGGGCTGTGATAAAATCTAAAATAAACTTAGCTTCCTCTGAAGGTAGTATTCCAAGCTTAGTATTTCAGGATAGAAATGTTATTCACGGCTGCAACTTCTTTCTCCTTGTGCTTTTGATAATTCTTACAGAAGCTTCCTGTGTTCAGCCTGGCAGTTCTGTTGGTGCTTCCGTAAATCAGTCAGAGGAGACTTTTCGACAAGGGCATAAACACATTTTAACCTTTTTTTTTTAAATAGCATGCGCTCAAGTTGATACATTCCATGAAAATAGGAGTGTTATTTCCTCACTTGCATTAGTGAAAATTTAGTGGAAAAATTTAATTGTTTAAAATGGAGTAGCAAGTATTCAAAGTAGGTAATCAGGAAGATGAATAAACTCTACAGTGTATTGTTCTGAGAACTGAAATCAGCTAAGCTGGAGCTTGAGTCTGTGTTCATAGCTTAAAGCCTGTGAATCCTAACTTTGTGACTGGCAATGACAGGCTCAATAGTCTATCTTCACCGAGTGTCTTGCTGAATTCACCCCAGTGCCATCGCGTTGTGTCCCTTTGCTGGAATAGCTGGTTGTGTTAATTGGGTAGAGGGAACACTAGCTTGTACTTTGTCACTAAGGCTGTTTGTCAGTTTAAAATGAAATGTGGTAATAGGCAAGAAGGTCTAGCTGAAGATTTCTTGATTCTTAGTATGGATAGCGGGCGGAGAAGGATAAATTATTAATTGTTACTTTACAGCATTGTAATGCATACAGACATAAAGCTTCCTAGAAACTCTGATGTTAAACTATTTTCTGGGAGACCGGTTTTCACACAGCCATCTGATCAGAACTGTGCAAGTGTTTAATTATACTTTTCTTAAAAAAAAAAATCCACAGATGAAGGAGTCTTTTTTGCTGCTTT
This sequence comes from Dromaius novaehollandiae, assembly GCF_036370855.1. NCBI lineage: Eukaryota > Metazoa > Chordata > Aves > Casuariiformes > Dromaiidae > Dromaius > Dromaius novaehollandiae. Next base: position 39,743,194 of record NC_088100.1, on the reverse strand, counting down.
ACCTTGATTATTACAGTAGAAGGAGTCTTTTTTGCTGCTTTACCTTGATTATTACAGTAGATATGTATGTTGAAAAGTGCCACTAGGACTAGCTCGTTAGCTTGCTTGGAATTTGGAGAGGGGTGACAGTTTCATGTAATGATTCCTTTCTCTTGCCAAGAGATGAGTGGTTAGTAGACTTTTCTGCAAACTTACTCATTTTAAAATGGCCAGCTCTCAAGTGGATGCTGCATAGCTGAACTCATCTGGGAACATTTGGTTATATTCACTATTTAAAGCTATCTTTGTGAAAGCTTCTGTAGACTATCAGACTTCCAGGTACATAGCAAAAGCCTACCAAAAAAAAAAAAAATCTGAAATAACATCTGTGACAGAGTAGAAACCATGGTAATGGTAGATAGGTAAGTAAATACAACTAGAGTGTTTGAAGAGTTAAACTGTTGTTTTGTCACAAAATATAATGTGGCTCCAAGGATTGTTTCATTCCTGTGTGCTCATAAAACTTACTGTCTGCTCCAAAGCCAATACTCATTTTCTGACAGTCATTCAGGTAAAACCAACAGCATTAGAAATCAAGTTTCCTTCTGTTTATAGAGTAAATGTGACATACTATTGCCCACAAATATTCCTGTACCTAAGAAAATGAGAACTGGGGACAAAATCCTAGTATGGGCTCACTAGTTGCCTGCAGTATGAAAATAATTTAATATGGTCATTGTCTGAGCTTCCTCGCACATTCATTAGACTTCAATTATATGCCTCAATTTTGATATTCCAATACTGTTTAATTTGTGATCTGTTATGCCCTCCTCCTTTATTTATGAGCCAAAATATTTAGCTTCATTTGTTTTGCCACCAAGTCCCCAACTAAAGCAGCCCTCAAGTTTTTATTGTACAATTTTATTTTTCTCATTTTAATTTTTCTGGTTTCGGTCACTAGCATGTAGAAGACCAGACCTTGAATGCTACTGTTTATTTTCCTTGCATTAAGAAAGTTATGAAGTACGTTCTCAGTTTTACTATATAGCCAGTAGAATTGCTTATGCCATTTGACTTCAGAGAAGACAACTGTAAGTAAAAATAGACATTCTAGCACATAAATGACTTCCAGTGCCTAAAATCCAGCTTCAGTATCCCGTTTAATTGACTCTTCATCTGCAGCCATGAGGAAAATCAGGAAGGTTGTAGGTTTTTAAATCTTCAACTTTTTTGTGTCCACTTCAATATGAAGTGAACTGAGTGTAACTTGATAGGGTTTAATCTGTTTAGTACTTTAAATAAAAAAAAAAAAATCTCAAAAATGCTTCATAGATACTTAGTTGGTATTTTGTTTTATTTTGCTGACAGATTAGCAATCAGAGTAATTAAAGGGATTACACAATTGGTCATGGAAAGAGTCAGGACCTGGATGATAATCAGGTACTCAGTTTCTGGTACCGGTTGCAGCATTTCTAGTATCGGACTCCTATGTTGAATAACACTTTTGAGATTTTTTTTCCCTCTCTTTAGTGGTATGAAGAATGCACCTAATTCTGTCACTAGCAGTGGTTATTTAAAAACAATAGTTACAAAATGTAGCCATTTGGGGATTAAAAAAAAAAAAGCTTCCTCTATAAGAATTCAACAAAGCCTATTTCATAGATACCCCGTTATTACATTAGCAGTTTTTATTTTTTTCTAAATGTCATTTTAGCATGCTTTATGGTTACAAGCTTGAACATTGCTGTCCATAAAGCTGTGTATTATAAATCATTGGTGAGAGCTAGTCCCCAAAAAAACAAATTCCACTTTTCATAATATAGATGCATCACAGTTGGAAGGTGATTTTAATCTTTAGTACTACTGCATTTAAGCTACCACATACCTACTCCCTGCATAGACTGACGTGGCTGCTAACGGACTTTTCCCGTTCAAAACCCTAGCCAAAGGGATTCATCAAATAATGCAAGGAAGTGTTACTCTTCCAGTGCAAATGGCTTTTCTGAGGGGCTAACCTGTTTCTGCATGCACTGTTGTCATCAGAATCTTTGTATTTTGTATATATGCTTAAATTGATATTTTAGCAGAAGACAGCAGTGATTCTCACAAGAAGTTTGTATTTATGATTAGTACTTTCACTAGCAAGCACAGTTGTAACATTGACGTTAAAGGGCAGTGCCACTAGACTACTTTATTGAGATTAACATTTCTGTACAAGTGTAGGTGGCTTATACATGCTTTTAAATAGTGTGATACTTAAAAGCTGCTCTGAGGAAAACTATAGCATGTACGTTTCTTCAAATTTTGCAAAATTTGCAAGTGAAAAAGTATGTTGCAGATTTTATGCGAACAGAAGACTAGACTTGAATATAAAGGTGAACTGGCACAGCTTTTCTCTGAAAATACTGAGGGTATCACAAGTTTCAGGTTGTTTTAAGCTTTAACAGGGAATACAAAGGAAACTGGCTTAATGTAGTTGAGTAATATGTGCTGCTTTGCTCCATTAAGTTTTCATAAGGTTAGGGCATAATCTGAGAAGCTTCTTGAAAAACAGTTCCAATACAAGGTTAACTCCAGTGAGATAGATCTCTGGTTAAAGTTAGGAAGACTCTGGAAGGTCTTAAATCCATTTGATTTAAAAAATGTGTTTTTTCCTTTTTTGTGTGTGTGGTTTGCAACCTGGTTTTGCATAGAAGCAATCTTAGTGTGGGAATCGCATGATAAATGATACATTGCATTTTTTTTAATGGCATACTAATCTGAAAAACATTTGGATTTGGGGGTTTTTTTTTTTCCGATGTTCTGAGTGATTTAGGTGGTCATTTCTATCCAAGAAAAGAATACTTGCAAAGTGTTGACTGGTCAGTAAGCTTCAAGCTTGATTCTTGCTTCTTTCTCAGGTAGTCAGTCTTTTCCTAGATTGAAAAATTAATACAGATTTCTGGTAGGAAGTGTAGAGTTTTATTTTTTAAATAGCAGTAGGTGAACTTTCACAGTTCATTGCAAGTCTAACATTCCCCAAGAACACTGTTCTCATTGAATAATAAGGGATAAGAGAAGACGGATTTGTTGTGAACAAACCATTGCTCGTTACGCTTTGGAAAAGTGAAGACTCTCTCTGTAAATGCACTTTGAGGTGCATTAAGGTGTTTTCATCACATGGATACAGACTGCACTGGGAGAGTTCAGATAGCGGTCACAAGGTCAGCGAGATTAGCTCAAACCACTTTCAGCAATGGCTTATGTGAAACCAGCTGATTGGGTACTGAAGTACGTTCAAGTGCTTATGTAATTTCAGTGTGGAGTTTAAGTAAAGAATAGCTAGGGAAGTAATTCTGATAAGGGTAGATGATGATCAGCTCCTGCTTTGTATTGTTTAGAAAAAACAGTAGATAGTTTATCATCAAGTGTTTTAAGCATCTGTTAGACTTCTAAATTCCTTTGAATCAACCTGTTTCTACTACAGTGCTGTGATGTATCCACATAGATTTGTCAGTAGGGAAAGTAATTGGGTGTGGTAATCCTCATACTAGAGAAAAAGTACATCAGAACATGAAGATGCAAACATCAAGTAATGTTCCTGGTCACATTCTGTATGCAGTTTAAGATAGAAGGAACCATTAGCTTAGCAACCGTGGTTTTAAGGTAAGATGGATGGGTGAAGTTAGAACCCAGTAACTAAGTAGCATATTTTAAGAGATTCATGTGGTAATTCTTTGTTTTTTCTATGAAGAAAGATGACCTGCCATCAACTCAGCATATCTTAGAATTCCTATATCCAGTACAAATACATGTACGGGGAGAGGGAGGAACCAAAATGAAAACCATCTCTTAAAGGGGTTTAGGAGAGGACTTAAATGTGTGTCACTTTGCAAGGACATGTGGCTTAAATGGATGTGTTCTATGCCCATCCGTTCCTCTTGACTTCAGAATGTCTTGAATTCTTGGATACGGGACAAGGGAGATGAATGTGTCTGAAGAGAGCGCCAGTTACTGTCAGGTAACACTTTTTTTTTTAACTAGTGTGGGTTTTGTTTGGGTTTTGTTTGCTTTTTGGACAGTGCTTCTAAGCAGAATCTACATGCATCATAGCTTACCTGAAAGAATTCCAGAATTCTTAGCTGAATCCATATTGGATAATCAACATCATGGTATTTATATATCCATAGTGGTAAAATACATGCAAAAATTTAAATAGAATTGAAAACTTGGACATTTGTAATGTTGCTGGACTCCTGGGGGAGTGTGCACTGTAATGGGTCTCAGTTGATAACTTCAGACCAGGTCTTGACACAGTCGACTATCCAGTGTGATCATCTCTGGAGACAGCGGAACCTCTACCCCTCAGCCACATGTAAAAATTGATGTAGAGAAGTACTAGATTTCTCAAATAAAGTAAAATTGTACTTGATGACCAAAAAAAACATTACTTCAAAATAGTTTAAAAAAGAACACAGGCTTGTAGTCTTGACTCATATCTTGAAGGAGGACAAAATGTCCCTGTGAAAAAGAAAATATGTAAGATACCTGTAAATACTTTTTTCTTTTTAAGCACTGATGGCAACCAGAAAGATTTCCCCTCAGAGGAATACTGGGAGAATACATTGTCTTATATTGAAAAAGTTGACCTAGAATGAATAGAATCTCAAATATTCCATACTTGGGGAAACTTGATGGAAAACATATCCTTGTGTGCCTCCTGAAAAGACTTAAGGTGATAGAACAGTTGGAAAGAGAAATCATCCACCTATGGGCACAAGAAGACCCATCAGGTGTACCTTAACTAAGCTTCTGTCAAGATCTTTATGGGTTAGGGTTAAAGGCAAAATAGCCAATGAAACAACTTTCTCAGCAGACCACAAAGTGCAATAATTTCATTTACCTGTGTTACAGCTTGGCGGAATCTTTCCTGCTGTTAATCTGTCTGTCCTTTTCCTGCAAAAGGCAGGAACTCCATCCCAGACACTATCTAGCAGCCACAGTGTGATGGGAAAGGTGCTGTCAGGTAATGGATCTTCCCCAGATTCAAACATCAAATCAAGAGCAGAGACAGGGTCCTTGGATTTCCTGTTAAAAGGTAAGAAAATTCTGTCCTGGCTGCCATAATCATCAGGACCACTTTATCTTAGTGGAAAGTTCAGAAAGGGCAGGCAGCAGAAATGCATCCAAGAGAACTAGGGAATCCTTAAATAAAGTGCCCCTGAAAGGAAGATGGTTTCAAATACAACAAAGTAGAAAACTAGGTAAGAAAACTATTACTCTGCCTAGTGCTGTTATTTGAAATGCCCTGTTCTGGGAGATGAGTGAAATCGTACAGCTCCAATTTGTAAATCTGCTATCTGGAAGTGATGCAGTCTAATACCTTCAGCTCCAGGGAAGCAAGAGACAGTCCTGAATATCTGATATACAGGCTCCAAAGACTGAATACTTTTCAATGCATGCAAGGAGTTCTTCCATCTCATTGCTACAAAATGCATTTGCCACTCACTGCCCTTTCAATCCCTCAAGGGGTGGGCAAAAATAGGGCAATGAGAAAAAAGTATTGGGAAGACTGTTTTTAATGGGGCCTGACAGTATCTCCTAATTGAGTGAGGGAATGCAGTATTCATAGCTAAGCCTGCATATGAAGTCTTGATTTGAAAGTCTTTTTAATCCAGGGAACCAAATGACAGAACAATTAGGTGTCCCACTTAAGCTGAGTGAACTCGGGAGCCTCTTTGCAGCCAGGAACTGGCAGGACTGGGCCTGCAGATTCCAAGTTCAGGATAGTACCAAAGGGCTCATAAATACAACACGATCAGGTGGGGTTCTTCTGTGTTTGTGCTGAAACCCAGGGAGCCTAGTTAAAAGACTCCGTAATAGTTGCTTCTTCCTGGAGAAGTGTCTTATTATGAGCCCAGCGTCCTGAGAAGTGGCCTGTCGTTTCTTTCTTAGGACTGCACCAGGATTTTCATGAAAGACTTGATGGGGTGGGTAGCCCAAATACGGTATATTTTGCACTGCAGGTGGTCTTCACATGTTCAGAAATGGAGGTACTTGTAAAGATCAGTGCATGCTTCGGAAAAAAGATGTCTAGAAGGCAGCTCAAAAGATAGGAAGCAATGTTTTGAGTTAGTACCAGTATGAACATTGCCACACTTTATTGTCTGAAGATGGATATTCGGTTTCCTCAAGTCTAGGATAGAACGTACTAATTTTTTCATACCAGAAAATACACTTATTGAAACAAAAGCAACTTTGTTCTAAGGCTCTCAGATGCAAAAACCTGTATCAGGTGAAAAGGTGGGAAAAGGTTGAAAAAGGAAGGCTGCTTGGAATCTGGTAATGCAGAAAATCGGATGACAGCAACTTGATCTGGAATGTGTTTGCCAAATTTCAGTTCAACTGAATAGTCTTTCCTTATTGAGATAAAACATGATCAAGAATAAATAAGGTTTCATGCATCCTGAGTGCTGGTAAACAAGACAAAGAAAGTTGGTTTCACAGACGACTTTCAGTGGGGAAAAGTTATTTTCTCTGCAGGTGAGCATGGTGCACGATGAGTAGCATCCCTGAAGCCTCAGTGGGAGATGGGAATGTTGCTGACTAGAAGTACAGGGGAGTGAGGATCCAATGGAGACTGGTGCATGTACTGAATTCTTGGTGAAACTCAGGTGAGCAATTCTGAACTAAGACATCTTGGACTAAGTGCACTAATTTCACGTCTTCCCTCCACTGCCAGAACAGTTTCTCCAGATAATCCTTGGCTTCTGTTTTGCTCCTTTCTCTGTGCTGGCTTTTAGCTATTGCCCTAGGGCTTCAGGGAAGAAGAGAGACATTAATGTAGAGCTACCTTGACTAATCCTCCCAATCTAATGAACAAATGAAGGGAAAAATGAAGAGCAGGGAGAAGGGGTGGGCACTGGTCCCCGCCATTGTGATCCAGGAGAATCCCTAAATGCATAGGCTTTTCAGAATTGTGACTGAGTGGTATTCCAAGTTTTCTGACTAGAACATATTCCAGAACTACACTGGATGGAGACAATACACCACAATATGGTGGTAGGATAGCACTTGATCCTTTAGTTTACCATATCCAAATTGTATGGTATGATCAGTGGAGAATTTATTACTCTTCCTATACAAATAGTGGTTACGAGCCCCTATGAGTCTGTATCACATTAAAGCATCCCTTCTCCATTCTGATAGCATTGCTTCTGATGCAAATTACACTTTCCCAAGCAAAAAAATTGCTGCTTTCTTCTTGCATCTGAACTGCTTGCAACCCAATTTCAGGTATATGTTAGATCTCCCAATTCTATATGTAGAGTTATGAGCTATCATAGATGCATCTGCTGAAATTGAAAAAACTCAGTCAGTCTTCACTTAGAACTCTTGGGGAAATAATGTCAGAAACTGGACCTACAGAGAACATCTCAGACTTTGGAGGCTAGCCTGGAGGACTGTCAGGTTCTTGAGGAGAACAAAATGTCATTTCTTGTGGTTTGTTATGAAAGATGCTAAGCTGATTTTCATAGTAAAATGCCAATTTATTAGTATACATTTCAAAATGTTTATGCATCTATGAGAGAGATGAAACTGCATGCCTAGCATTTAAAACAGGTTCCCTTGTACTTCAGTAAAACAACAAAGAAGCCTGGTCGCTCATATAGTAGCAAATCATTCAGTCACTTTCTAAATCAGTTTCTGATTTGCTTCAGAATAATAATGAGTGTTAATAATAATCCCTCATATAATCTCAGAATTTAATAGCTCCAATGTCTTTCCCAGCTAGAATACTAGCTACTTAAATAGGTGAAGTGGTAATATGTCATAGTACCACTTTTCTATTAAATATGCCAACACTTTTAACAAAAAATGGTTTTGTCTGGAGTACCTTTCGGAACTTATATAGCAGCTGTCTGGGAGAGAATAGATGACATTGATCAACTATGAGCTGTAAAGAAGCCTGGCCTTGCAGAGTTTGGTACTGAGCCCCACTTTTTAAATTCTCTGATTAAAGCTGCCATATTCCTCTTACTGTGGAGCTTTATCATAAGATATGTTCTCAAGTTACCCCACAAAATAAGTAACACCCACAAGTTGCCCATGTCCTTCAAAAAGTTGTTTTCAAAAAGCTTCAAAATTCATCCTTATGAGGAATAACCCTCTGTTCAGGCTCTCTCATAGCATCATTTTGTCTGTGACCATAAATCAGAATTATTTTGCTGTTTTCAGGTATTCCATGTTTTTGCCAGGAAAACTTATCATTTATGTCTCATTGTTTTTATCTTCAACTGTTCTGAAAATGCTTTTTTTTTTTTTTTTCTTGTACATCATTTAAATGCAGGAAAATGTCAAATTCCTAGCCTACATCTTCAGTCAACAAATAGTAAGCACAACAATATCTGTTATACAGCTGGTTCTGTAACAATTTCTGTAAAGTGGCTGATGAAAAACTTAACTAGCATGTAATCAAATAATTTTCTGAAGGTGATAATTAATGATGTTTAATTTTTACCCTATAATGCTTCTAAATACTTCATGTTGTCCAAGAAACTGATTGTTCAAACTAAAAATACCTCTGTGGAATTCTGACCTGACAAAAACATGCAAGGCATTTAGTGTTTTATCTACAGAAGCTAAAGCAACAGCTGTCAGGGTACCAGCCAGTCCCCATAATAAACATACACATCACTACACCTGGGTTTACATGACCAGTATCACTAGGTATGACAGACATTATAGTATTAGCAGAAAGCTTCCTGTGGTAGTAGCTGGCTTACAATAGCAACTGTTAGTTGCACTTGTTTTTTTCCCACTTTTGACAAGTACTGCACATCAATTAGAACTTCCTGACTATTTGAACGCTTCAGTTCAGGGGAATTCTTTCTTCAGTTAGGCCAAAAAACAATTTGGGGAACAACTTACGAAGTCACCAGTGCTACTAATAAATAGCATTTCACATGCTATTTTGTTGAACAGTTTTGTTCCGTTTGCTGCAGCCTCTTCCTACCACACAAAACAGAGGATACAGTAGAGCTGGAAAAGGACAAAGAGAACAAAGGTGGACAAAGATACAAAAGTACTCCCACGGGAGGAACAATTAACTAGAGCTCTTTTCCCAAGTGAAGATTCCTGCTCAGGTGGACAAAGCAGTCTAATTAAAATCATAAGCAGCAATGGTGCTGAGTAGGGAATAATTTTTCACCATCTTTTTAATGAAAAAAATTCTAAATAAAACACATGAATGTTCAAAGAACTACCTTCACTCACACAATGTAATTAAGCAGTAGAACTCCCTTCTGCATGATTTTGTGGACATTAAATGCTCATGGCTGTTCAAAAAGCAACTTGCAGTTCAGGAAAAATACCTAATTTCCTTCTCAGGATATCCCCAAGCAACAAATTGGAGAATGTTTCTTGTAGGAGTTAGTGCCTCCCTTTATTTTATGCATTTTCTTTGATGTTCTTTTATTTTGCAGGCCTCTATATTTCCCATAGTCTGTAAACTGTCTTTTCCTTCCATGCTCATCCTGCAGCTCTCCCCTCTATGCCCTTCTGCTTAATGTTCTACAAACTGCCATCTACCACAGGACAAGCTACTTCTTTTGAACTCTAATTATAGCTCAATTCTTGTAATTTAGTGTATTAAAAAAGTGTCCAGAATAATCCTTTTCATGTAATTATTGGAGAAAGTTTGGCATATATTAGTATTGCTATGAACCTTTTTGCTTTCTTCTTTAGGAGTGAGAGCTTCTCAAGGAAAAACTGCCTCTAGCACATTGCCATTTTTTCTTCTTCCTGATTTAAGTTTTCCCAAATTGTGCTTGTCCTGATGAAATTCTGACCTGCTCAGTATTTACTCGGTGTCCTTGTTTCTCTCTCCTTTCCCCAGCATCAGTCTGGACGGGCACAGTAAACTGACCCTCTGGAAATTCTCTCACTTGCTGTGAGTTCTTTCACTTGGATTTCCTATCCAGGACAATCTCCTTGCCTTTTTCTTTCTGCAGATTTTAATTCTGCCAGATGCCAGTCAGTCATTTCATGACTTAGTCTTTAGACACGCAGCCTGGTATGTATTTTCAGGTCATCTATTTTACAGATTCTTGCATTTTACAGACTCTTGATGAAACTAATGATGAATTTTGGGTGGCCTATTGTGACTGAGACCCCTTAGCCTCCCCCCTCCAACTTCAATTGCCCACTGAATCTTTCTTAAAAAAGAAAGCTTAAATCTCTGCAATTTCAGTAGCTGGCAATTCATTTTTTTCCTAATTATGGAGAGCAATGATCTTTAGACATGTGTAGGTTGTGATTATTTTTTCTTTTTTTGGTTTGGTTTGTTGTTGTTTAACAATTTCTCTTTTCCTTCCAGCCATTTTGTTCCTTACTCTTCTTGAGCAGTTGACCCCTCCATTTTTTTAAAGAGCAATTTGTGTGAGATTTCATCCAGGAATCCAAAGCCTCTGTCACTGTATCCAGCAGGTACATTTGGCCCCAGGTTATCCTTTCCTCATGCAATTGGCTTTATTCTTACACCATTGTTGCTCAATGTATGGTCCATAACCTGGTGGTCCTGGAAACAAATTTGGGAACCTAAACCAACCAATGGCAGCACATGTTTCCATACAACTGACAAACCCACGTCTGTATGGGTGGTGCAGAGAGCAGGCATAACTGGGAAATAGCTCTCAAATGCTATTTACCTCTGATTATTAGCAGATTATTAACTCATTAACAGAGACAAATGAACATGGCTGCATTTATTACAGTAAAACTAGCATTTTGTTTACTTACATGCTAATAACTATCATCCTACGCAAACCAACAAACAGAAATGTATATAAAATGGTCAACTGGTATTTTCCCCAGAAGTTTGACTGCTCCTTCAATACAGAAACATCAAGAAGCACTATTAAATATAAAATTTTACCTTATGTTTTTTGTTCAGACATTAACTCCCTGAATTCACAGGGCAAAATCAGTAACTATTCTGTAAGTTTTTAACTGACGAGTTAAGCTCAAGTCTAAGGTATCTACTAATGCTTAATCTTCTTGGGATCTGAATCACCAAATTCAATTTCATTTTTTTTATTTAAGTTTAGCTATCTGCTAAATAGTTGTTTAACTTTAAAGAAAAATTTCTGCTAAATATTTGTAGTTAAAGGGATCTGAATATGACAGATTTAAATTTCTGGAAGAGATGCACAAAAATGATCAGGCAGTTGTGGAGAATGACTTACAAGGAAAATTAATTCCTCATTGGTTAAAGGACTGCATTATATGAGTTAGCCTGGACAACTGTATCCTTAAGAAAGATAAGTATGTAAGGCTTTGAAAAGGAGATATTATGGACTATGACTAATTTTTTTGAGTAACTGGTGAGCAAAAGCAATCCTGCAAAGTAAATTCAGTGCAAGCAGCCTGTGAGAATCTGTGCATTACAATTCATTGCCTGCTTTATTAAACAAAACAAACAAGTTTCTTTCAGGTTAAAGAAACCCAGTTTTGATGAACAGAATTTCAGTGTTAATTTATATTATTCAGCCAACAAATGTAACTTTGTTTTAAGCCATGTTCCAAATCTACAGATATATTTGTTTCAAATACTAGACACCGTCATCTTTGGTTGCCTTAAAAATAAGTAAATAAGAGAGAACTGACTCCAAAATAAAACACTGGTATGATCAGCAAAAGATCCTTTTACATTTTAAGTATCAAAAAAACCCTCTAGCTTTCCAGAATAACTTAGTCCTGTCAGTATAGCTTCAGAGCCCATCTCCAGATGCGCATTTTCCCTCTCAGTTCCCCAGTTAACCAGAGAACTTTTCCGAGAACTTTTCCAAGAACTTTTGCAAAGACAGACAGACTTGCAATTGCTGGGGAATGGTTAAAGCTCTCATTTCTCACATAAAGTTCTATGTAATTTTTGAAAGTTTGGTCTTGTCAATATCTCACTTTTGTTCTTCCTTTTTATGTTGTTGTTGTTGTTGGAAAACAAACCTCAGCTATATCTTTTAGCCTAGATGAACCATCTGAGTAGTCATAGAAGGAAGGGTCACAGAGGGAAATCTGCAATGCTAACACTGCTGTCTGGCAGAGAAGGATGGGATAAAGCAGGTTGTTGTGGCTGGCCAGCAGATATATAAACTATATAAGCAGACTAACCGAAAAGCTAGTGTAAGAAAAGTATACAGACCTGCTGAGACAGCTTACAGCTATAAATAATTGTAATTTAGGGGTGGTGAGGAGACATTACAAGAAAACTGAATTTAATGTTATGAAGCTAAAATATTTCAGTTATGTAATGAACAGTGAAACATAGAAATTTTCCATGCTAGGACACCCCCCCACACACACACACCCCTTCTGTTATAAATTCATACTTATTGCTAGAGAATTGACTTTGTAAACTTATGGTAATCAAACAGCTTTTCAGATAATAAGGTACAATTAGCCCCAAAAGTGAATGTGAACATTTTAAGGTAAAGATGCAATTTAAAGCAACTTTACCCAATGTCCTTTACCCAGGACACACATGAAAGCAGAGGTTTGACTTGTATTCCTGCCTGCTACTGGTTTATTGTGCAAGTAATTTCCTATGATAGTTTGACAGATACGTGATGGTGTGATATCTTTATAAAGTGTTTTAAGAATTACAGATTTTTTTAAAAAGCTATTCCTTATTAAATTATAGCAAAATAAATGACTAAATATCACAATCAGTAGAGGTGAGGATAAAGCAAGAAGGTAGTAAACAGTGTGTCTTCTAAGGAAAATTAATCTCCTCTGGACAAAGACTACAGAAATTTGCTCTTTATATACACCTTATTTTTGTAATAGAAAACACAAGGAATGACATGAAGTAACACTGTGCAGAGACTCTTAAAGAAACTCAATCCTACCATGGGCTTTTGCCAAGCTCTCTGGGAAAGGTCAACATACTGAAGTCAAACTACAGCATTTCACCTGCTCTAGAGGTCAAGGGAAGTGTTTGCATACTATGACAAACATGAGAGAAGTGTCTGAACGTTATTTTTGGCTTTAGCTTTCTAAATACTCTGAGCAGGAGTATTTTATGTGTGCTTACATATCCTTTGCCTAAGTATGCCTGTGTGGGGCTAGTGGAATGAAAATAAAAAAGCAACACCAACTTCTTGAGACAACTTGAATAAAAGCATCCAGTTCTATTTAAGCAGCTTTCTTTCATATTTGTAATATAGAAGTTTCTATCTCTAAATAATATTTCCCAGGACAAGTTGTTTAAGAGATTTTGCACCCTGAACTAATCTTCCCACAACCATAGTGTGATATTAACGTAACTTTGAGCTTCCAGACACAGACCTGCTGAAAGCATTCAAGCAATTTTAAAGCTCATGACTTACATGGAACCTGAAAGCTTTTTTGTTAAAGTGAACTTAGCTTTAAATCATCCTCACTAGCAATAAACTACATTCTAAATGTTAACACATTTTGAATCAGTCTTAAATTAGTCTATATATGCTCAGATTCTAAGGAGGATGGGTTTTCCCTCTTCTACTTCTCCTGTTCCTTTTCCTTACACATAGTTACTAAGTTTTTGAAGATACTTACATAGTTTCAGTATCCCAGTTACTGAATGATTTAGTTTGGTCATCATCTAAATACAGAGCGTTTTAATCAGACGTAACAGTTTCTCCTTGCTCGGAGCCAGACCCTGTTGTGCAGAACCTAAGTATTTATGTAAGCACTCTGTCATCAGGGCTCTTCTATTTACAGGGCTCAGTACAGTATGTTACACAGGAGGGCTTGAAATGCCACCCAAGCACGTCACAGGAGCTTTGCTTGAAGGACGTCGCCGGGCGCCAAGCATTCCCCCGCACACCGCAGGCTTTTCCCCCAGCTCCGGCGCGGCTCGGTCCTGCTCCGCTCCCCCTCTCCCCTCCGGCGGCATCGCGGCCGGGCCTGCCCGACCCCCTCCCTCCCCCCGCCCCGAGCCACCCCTGCGCGGCGGCTCCGGAGAGCGCCGTGCTGGGATAAGGCCGGCCCGGTTCCTTCCCTCCCCCCCGCCTTCCCCGGGCCCGGCCGCGGCGCTTCCGCCCGGGCCCGCGGCTGCCGCTGCGCGCAGGCGGACCGTTACTGCTCCCCCCCAGCTGTGGCGCGGGGGGACGGGAAGGGGGAGGGGGGCAGGGCCGCCCGGCCCAGGAGGTGAGAGCGCTGCCTGCGCCCCAGGCTGTACCGTGCTCTTCGCCCGCCGGCCCAGGGTGCCTCGCCCGCCTCCCACCGGCGCCGCCACGTAGTGCTGCCCCCCTCCGACAACATGGCGGCCGCCGCGCCTCCGCCCGCGTGACGCCGGCGCCCGCGGTCACGTGCCCCGCGGACCGGAAGCGGCGCGCCCCGGCGTCTCCCTCGCGCCCGCTCTGGTGCTGCCGGAGCTCCCGGCGCTGGGGAGGAGGCGGCGGCGGCGCCATGGGGTGGGTGCGGGCGGCGCGCGAGCGGCTGCGGCAGCGCGTGCGGGGCGCCGAGGCGCTGCGGGAGACCTGCCGCCAGTACCCGCTCTTCTGCTGCCTCCTCTTGGGGCTGGGCGCCGCCACCCTCCTGCTCAACCGGTAACGGCCGAGCGCGCGGGCGGGCGGGCGGGAGGCGCCGGCGGCCCTTGGGCGCCGCGCGCGAGCCCTCGGCGGCCGCCGGCCCCGCCCTGCGCGTGGCGGGGGGGGCTGAGGACCGCGGCCGCCTGCCGGGACGCCCGGCGGTGGGTGCCCTGCGTCGGTGTCACCCGCGGGAGGTGGCGGCAGTTAATTAAAGCGCATAGGCGTACATTATGCTAAATGGCGGGCCGGCTTAAGGCCGTCCTGTCCTGCTCCGCGCTGCCGTGCCTTTACCGGCTTAGGCTGTTAGGTGGGTGCTGGGTAAGGTGGACTGATGCTTCAACAGATCAAGGTTGCCAGCAGCCGCTTGAGCGCAGTTTTGAGTCCCCCAGGTTGCTGGCAGGACTGCTGCACCTTTCCCAGCGGTAGGGGAGGCCGCTGTGGACTTTTTCAGACTTTTCGGTTTCACGCAGCTGGAATCCAGTGCTCTAGCAAGTGCTGGGGAGACGGAGCTGGCTCTCGTCTTTCAAGTAGCTGGTCGAACTACCAATTAATACAGATATTCATACATAATTAAAAAAATACAAAATACTGTGTAACAGTGATATCTTTTCATACAGTAATACTTTTTCTCCTGTTTAATTTTAAGGTATCTTCACATTTTGATGGTCTTCTGGTCGTTTGTGGCTGGTGTTGTCACGTTCTACTGTTCGTTAGGACCAGATTCTCTCTTGCCAAATATTCTTTTCACAATAAAATATAAACCTAAGGTAAACGTGCTTGTTTTTGTTTCCATGTGTTCTTTAAATTTTGTAACAATACATATGGGTAGTAATTTTTGTCTAATTCTTCTTGCTTTTAAAAATATGACACAAATACAGTTAATATCCATTTATTAATGACTATTTTACAAGCAAATTTTTACAAGTAAATATACTTGTATGATGATTAAGATCTGCATGTTTCATATATTCATGCAAAGTCCCATCAAATCTACACATGTCTGTAAAGCTTTCTTTTAAGGTCGTACATGGATGTTGTTTTTTAACCATTTCACTCTTTTATCACTTTTGGCAATTCAGTAGCAGGTGATGTGCAATAGTTGAGGAATCATATAATAATTGTATTTTCTTTTATTTATTTGTTTTTTTAATGCTTATCTTCTGGCAAGTCAGTGCTGAATCTTCATTATTGACTGTAGTCAAACTTTTTTACGGGAAATTGATTTTCAAAGAAAAAAATCATAAATGAAATTGCTGTTTTCTAACTTTAGAATGGTTTAATGTTGATTTTCATAGGATCAAAAGTGTTGTAGTTACGATAGTTCAAAGCCACAAGTGAGGCAAGGTTTGTAGAGGAAGGTAATGTCTATTATAAGACTAACTGTTGTATGGGGAGATGACTGGAGAAGTGAGAGAGTGTGTTTTCTCAAACATTGAGTGAAAGCGATTTTTCTGTTCATTTTTTACTCATATTGTATCTCTTTTTTTCTTGCTGGGAAAACAACTTTGTCTTTATGCTGTTCAGTTCTCTAACTGTATACAGAAAGGCAAATTGACTAATGTATCAATATATTCAGAGAGTTATGATTTTGAAGAATATAATTTTGTCCAATTATTTTCTCTTAGCAATTAGAACTCCCAGAGCTATTTCCCCATGGTCACAGTTGCGCTGTCTGTGGCAAGGTCAAATGCAAGAGGCACAGGTAAGTTAAATATGTGGCACTGATAATCTTAGTATTTATTATGTTTCGCGCATGGCAGTAGGAAACTTTCAATCAAACATTGTTAGACTAGCTTTTCTACACTCTCCCACAGGCCTGCTTTGCTTCTAGAAAACTATCAGCCATGGCTGGACCTGAAAGTGCCTTCAAAGGTTGATGCATCCCTCTCAGAGGTAATTGCTGCCTCATTTCTTTAGTGCCTTGAAATCCAGTGATCTTTTTTTTCTTTCGTGTTGCTTTTAGACATGTTGCTTCTGGTCCAGTAGAAGAGAGTCAGATGTAGTTCCTGCATATGTTAACTTGTTCTTGCAAAAATCAAATCAGAGCATATACCAAGAGCAGAGAGGCAAGATGACATATTTATTTTGCACAGATGTGACTGTTTCTGTAATAGCATGCTAGACCTTAGGAAACGTACGCAATTTGGGAGGTGAACAGGAAGGAACAGTTATGTTTAAATCATTAAAAAGCATGTCTTATTCACAAAAAGTGACAGATTTTAGCCTACTTAGTCTCTTGAAGTGGAGGTTAAGAAGCGATTTGCTCCACTGCAAAATTTCTGTAATGAAGCTGAATGTGTGTTCATAGGTAGTTAATGTTATTAGACAAAGTTTTAACAAAATCCTTCCAAAGCAGTTAGTGCATTTATTCAAAGAAGAACAGCATACTAGTTCTTTTTAATAAGACCCTAAATCAGGAAATGTCTGCAAATAATTTTGTTTTCTTTTATTCTTTCAGAAAATATCTGCAGAGTTACTTTTTTTGTTGTTCGTGTTTTTTTCTTGGCTGGCAATTGATGAAATACAAAAGATTATCTATTCAGTTGCCAATGTCTTTCTTCAGAGCTAGAAAAATACACAATCGCTTGTGTAGCTTAATCTCATTTATTCAGAATTTTAACTTTGGAGTTCTGTGATAAAACAACAAATAAATAACATGTCAGAAACAAGCATATTCTTATGTATCAGCTCCCGCTATTAACAATCCAGTGTATTAAGTCAGAGCTGCGTTTGTACTATAAGCTAATGCTTTAATTCAATTGTGAGTGATTATGTCTGGGTGTGCCCCATAGCAGAAATGGCAAAAGGATGAAAACCTTAAGGGAAGAGAGGGATGGATGGTTGAGGAATGTTTTAAAACACCACACCAGCAACTCGGTAACTTCCTTTGGTTTAATGTTGTGACTTACTCTGTAATTTCAGAAGCAAACTTCTGTTGTTTTAAAATTACTGAATCTATTAAAATTACTTAATTTTTCATGTAAGTTTAGGCCCAAGTGTATTAAAATACAATATCACTTAAAAAAAAATTGTTGTATGTTATTCGTAGAAGAGACATGAATAGATACTGTAGTTATTTTCTAAGATCTTTAAAATGTATTGCCGCACATTAGCATTTTTATATTTGTTAGCTATTACTGTAGTTCTGCTTTTACCGAAGTGTTTTTTTACTTCAGTGGCATGTCCCTGGCCCGCTTTATTTCACAGTTTAGACATGGCTTTCGTATCTCTACGCCATGCTTCTCATTCCTTTCTTTTCTTTGGGTGCTTAACTAGAAGGAAGTGCCAGACCCAAGTTCTGTGCAGTCCTGGGGCAGTGAGGTAGGATAATAATCTTTGGTGGTCTCAGATAGACTCTGTTTACGCACCTGAGTCACTATTTCCACTTCCTATACTACTTGGAATAAGAAATTTGACTGCATTGTTTGCCTGTTGCAACTCTTTTGTGCTAGTTAAAAGGGTAGCAGAGGTTCTGCCCACCATATTCCTCTTGATCATCTGCCCTGGGGATGCAGCATTTAATGTGTGCCTGGAATCAGATAGCCTGCTTAGGGTTGGAAGGAGAGGTTGCTCTTATTTCCGTTTGTGGGTTAATCATACATCAGGGGGAAACTGATACAGTGTGAACTAAATTAAGATTAATGAGGCTCTGAAGGTGTGCAGCAGCACGAGTGCTCTTTGAAAAAGCACATTCTTCAAATTATTTAGAATAATTCTGAGATTTTTGAACATTAGTTTTCTAGTTCTTCTTTTGCAGATTGAAGAATTTTAGCAACATACCCAATGTTTCTAATTTGAACCAGTCTTGCAATCTTGAGGCTTGTGTTTTCAAGTGCTTACAGACTAATTTAGCACAGACTTGCATCAGAAGAAATTCAAGTTTTCCTTACAAATACAGATTTTTGTCTCTTGGTGGCAGTTTGTCCCATTTTACTATCTCTTAATGTTTTTGCAACCTTGTTTTGGTTATCCAGCTCCTATAAATGGTTTAAAACAGTAAGTAAAGCCTGTGCTTGACCTTTCTTCCCACCTTCATTTATGGTTATTATTATAGTTGAAATGTAAACTGCCTCAGCCATGGGTCTGTCAATATTTGATGGTTTGAGCTGTGTCCTGCACAAAAGTAGTGTAGTGACCTAAGTATAACTTTGCAGTTTTTTTAATCTTTGTGCTTTATCTTAGTTTTCCCCAATATTTTTTTCATTTTGAATTAGGTTGGTCAGTTTTAAGTTAAGTATACCTTCAAGTGTTACAGATTGGATAAAGGAGAATTGAATTGCAGTATTGAGTTTCATGAATTCAGTTCTTTACCTACAATCTCATTTTTGCTGCGTGAGAAACAGTTTAGGTTTAACTGTTGCAAATCAAATCTATGTAGTATTTAGAAAAGAAAGCTGGTTTTCTTGCTCAGCATCATGAAAGAGAAGGGTTAATGGAACGGGGTGCTGTCTGTTGATCTCATAAAATTTTCATTAATTTTCAGATTCTCAAGTTCTTGCTTTTAGTAGCGACCAGAATTTCATCTTTTCATTATTTCTGAAAGTAATTTTAATCTTACCATGCGTTGCTGGAAAAGTTAATAACAAGAAATTAGTTACTGTCTTGAACCTGCTCCTTGACAATCCAGAACTTTTGTAGCAGCACACTGGCCTGCATTCTTTCTTATTGGGAAAGGCTTGTGCTACCCTCAGGATCACAGTCTCAGCCATCTGATTGTGCTGCCTTTTAAGGCTTTTCTTGTTCTTCATGCTTTACTTTTCAAATCCTTGTTGCTTTGCAGTCTAATCCAGTGTGGTAGTTCTGATCTGCAACTGAATTGTTCATCACTCAGCTCTCATAGTTTTTCCTCTTGGGAACTGGAGCTTATTCCATGGCAGTCCACAGAAAGCTTGTCGCAGCAGCAGTAGACTGAATAGCCTGCAATATTGCATTATTTGCTAGGAAATACATTCTCTGTGTTCTTTCTTCAGCTGTTTCTTATACTGCTACCTGCTGCAATTGGTTTTACACTTTTAATCTCTTCCCAATTAAAAATTGTACATACACTGAGAACCAGTCATTTTACAAAACGTTCGAGAAACAGGTAGGCTTTAAATGAAATGACTCATCATTTATATTTAAAACTGAACAGTAAAACTTAACAGAAAAGGAAATTACATCTTGTTAACTAGTATTCTCTGAGATGTTGTCCTATCCACTCTGTTGGTGCACGTGAGCAGTGCCATCAGTTGAGCTTGGATTATATTTCTGATGTTGCAGGACCAGAAGACAGTGTACATGTCCTGCTTTCTTGGTGCTTCATAAGAATGTAGTGGATGGTGTTACAGTTTTTTTCTGAGCTGCAGAATTATACTAATATAATCTGGAAGGTTCAGGGTTCATAGGGAAACTCTGTATGGATTTATGCCTTGAACTCCCTTTATTGGCAAATAATTGCCTAATTGCCTATTATTCCTTGAGTGCTTGTATTTTGGAGTATGGATGATTTCATATCGCCTCTCTGTTTCAGTGTTGCATCTTGGTGTAATGGAGCACCATATGTAACTGCAGAGCCACGTGTTTAGAAAATGTGCAAATGGAGCTTCATGGCACTACTTTCTGCATGTCCAGCATCAAGGTGTTTTTTGTTAAGGCCATATAGATAACTTGAATGCGTTTTTACCATTGTTCTCAGCTCTGTCATGTGGACTTCAAGTGTATTTTAAGTTAGTTATCTGGTCAGCCTCTGTGAATGGTGCCTTTGGCCTTGACTGCTGGGATTGTCTACATGGCTTTGTGCTGTGTAAGTAATACACACCTAAGTAATACTGGAGAGCCCTAACTTAAGGTGTGCATCGGGAAACAGGAGACATTAGGAGGAACACTGACAAGTTTGTGAAAAGGCTCAAGTGGAAGTCAGTAGCAGACACGGGGTGAATCTCAAGGAGATCTTATCCAGAAGGTGGGATGGGCCATCAGGTCTTGCATTTCCCCCCTGCTTTCTTTGCTGAGGTAATAACTGCAGGAAGATATTCTTGAAACCACAAGTTTTTGGCTTAATTAACACTGAGAACCTTTCACTTGTTTTCAGAAATAATTCTTCTAATAACTTTAGAAGCCTCTGAAGTGTAGGCTAAGAGAGTATCAACAAGTTATATTAGCAGCTGATGAACTGAAATTGCAGAGACATGTACCTGATGGACAGTCTTTCTGTCCCCAAAAAGTAACCATACATAAAAGAAACCTCTTTCAAGAAGAGCATGTTATACTCATGCTGAGTGCAATGGTTTATGCTTGAAGGCTGTCCAAGTGCACTTTTCACTCCAAAGAGGAGATGATTTGCTGTAGTTGCTCTTGATGGTTGCTCTTGAAGTGCAGGGCAAAAGCAGAGGAAGAAAGAAAAGGGGCCCCCAAGCAGATGCCCAGTATGGATTTTTCTGCAGGTTTTACTTCTTGAAAGGCACTTTTTTGAGAGAGCCTGTTGTTTGAGCCCTGAAAGAGGGTTGTTTTGTAGAAACTCTGGATGAAGAAATGCGATGTTGCAGTACCTATTAGACTGAGGCTTCTAGAATGAGTTAGTATTTTATATACTGGCAGTTCCATAGATGGTGTCAGGTCTAAAGTACTCTGATCCATTGCAGTTAATGGCTGTTAAGGCAGTGTTTTCTCACTCTGGAGCTAGATTTGATCTGCCTCCTATTGTCTGAAGATTAGCTTCTAAAGAAGGTTCTGTGGCATTTCCTCATCTTTTCTGTCTTGGGAAGTAAAAGATCTGCCTCTTCAAACCTCTGCTTTTAATGGAAAAATGACATGGGGGGGGAAAGCATTTAGCCTGTCCATCCATCCATCATCAACATATGATCGTATTAAAATTTCACAGTTTCAGGAAAGCTTTGGTTCTGGGATTGCTTAATAAAAGTGTTAGGCTGGTTGGAGGAACCTGGAACAATAATCTTCTTTTAACAAGAAAAAAAAAATACTAAAATTCTATTCTTGCTATAGGACAGAGGGGAAGGAGGAAAAGAAAGTGAGAAAAGACATGGATGAATTTAGATGTCTGTGTTGTGGATCATATAAAGTTGTCTAAAAAAAGAAAGCCTCCTTTTGGGGAGTGTGTGTGGGGGCATCTCCTTCACTTTTAAAAAGAAAGGGGGGAGGAAAATTCCTGAAATGAAACAATTGGAGAAAGGAGGGTACCTAATCAAATTTGAGCATTCAGTCTTCATAGCAGTGAAGACAGGAAGAGAATGCTCCATCAACAGCTCAAGTCTAAAAAAAATGAGATTTTAAAAAGGCCATGGTGCTCATTTTACTAAGCTTACTTGTGTACATCGTGAGTAGAGAAGAGGCCCTAAAGATGGCACAAATCTATATAATGAGCTTGAATTCTTGCAGTGCATACATACTCAGTGTGAATGTGTGTAGCATTAAATCTTCTAAACAGTAATACTTATTTTCATAAATGGTGCTTTTATTATCCCCCGTTACACTCAGCTTTACTCTCAAACAGATTTTATATTTTTCTTTGAATATTGTGACTTCTTTTTGCAAAACTTTTTCTCTAGCGAGTATGACATAACAGCCATATGTAGTGGCACACCGCATTCTTTCTTAATACCCTGATCAGCATTGATGCTTGTGGGGGGCCAGCTGATCTCCAAAGTAATGACTCTAATTGAGGAACAGGCTGTTACAGGAGAAGATAATACGGAGTATATTTTGGTGTTATAGTGAGGGAGGAGAGACCTCAAGCAAATGTCACCCACCCTTCTCCTTTCTCCCATCTTTTTCTTGGCACTGTTTCCTGTTTCCACCTCCCTCCAAAAGGTTTCTCTTCTCTAATCATCATGCAAGGAATGTAAAAGGTACTTGAAACTGTTGTATAAGGAGATGTGCCAAAGCTGCAGTTTGTCTTGCAGTACACCTTGTGTATATTATGGTAGCAGCTGTTGGTTGAACAGAGGCTGTCACCTTCCCTCCCTCCCTCCCTTCCTGCTGTGCCCTTGAAAGCCAAGGGCATGCCTATGGCACAGGCGCAGCAGTACCATGACCTGCCAAGGAACCCAGCTTTTCCAGCATGGGAAAGGCAACCATAGGCCTGGCCTGTGAGGAACAGGTATGGAAAAGATGGAGTGGAGAGACTCTCCTATAGAGATCCATGTAGATGACATATGCAGGGGCTAGTGATAAGAAAGAGAAAGCCATGGTGGTATATGTGGGGCATGGGCTTTCGGAAGCACTCTAGGGCTCCAGTAAGATAGGCTTTGCTGAAAGCTGTGGTGCAGGATTTGGAGAAAGGGGAATCGCTTTTATAGAAGTTGCTTTTTAGTATTCTTCTGTTTGCTTTCTAGGGGGAAGACAGCGAGCATACAGTATGGATTGTAGGGTGGAGGAGAGTCAGAAAAGGTGGAGAGTTGGGTGAATGCAGGATGCTGTGCACTATAGCAGAAAGGAACGGGGCCTGATCTTGAAAAATCAGGGAATGGCTGTTGGAAGAAAGATTCCATTTTTTATAGTAGTTGCCTAACAGAATGACCATAGCACCATACTACTACTGTCTGTAGTAGCAGTGGCAGCTGTTTCATGTGAGATCTGATGAAACCATCCGTTTATTACTATTTGTCCAAAGTACTGTTTATTATGCAAAACAGTTAATTTCACAGTAGGACGGTATATTTGTACGTATGAGTGTTATGTTATACAAATTATATTCTATGAGATTTGAAAGGTATTTGTTTTGTTTTAATACATCTAACAAGGATTTGCAATAAACTTTATTTTTGTAATGTTACTGTTTTTCCACAGGTACTTGAATTGGTGCTGGAAAATTTTATTTATCCATGGTACAGGTATGAGCTTTCCAAAGAAGTTATTATTTTTGAATAACATAAACATCACTCAGGACATTGTTTTAGAAATAAGCATCTGAAAACAAGCACTTCTTTTTAAATAAATTAAAAGAATGCTTTATATTTTAAGTATATCAATTTCATCATGTTGGTGCCTCTTATGTGCAGTAGAACAATTTTTTATGATTTATAAATGGTAGAGATTGTTCTGAAATTTGTATTTGATACTGAAAACATTTTTAGATTGTTCTTTTTTCATATATTCATTTCCTAATAACTCTTACTTGGAGATATGCATGGCTTGCTTAAACTGTGTGTGAAAACTCAAAAAAAAAAGAAATTTATTTCCAGATCAGAGGCATTCTTCTGATCTTTTCTAAAATTTTTTTTGTTTTATCTAAAAAGCTATACGGTAAAGTATTTTAAAAATAAAAATTCCACTTTTAATTGATATCAAAAGGCTCTTCTAAATACATGTTGTTGGCTGCTTGCAGAGCAGCTGTTGATTTGCCTAATTTTAAGGCCGTGAGTAGTTATGCTGAACTCAGTTGAGTATTCTATAAATAACCTTAAAACAGTATATAAATAAAAGACAATGGTCTATATGGATTTTTTTTTCTGCCTTGTGACTTTATATGTTAATTAGTGCTTTGCAGGAAATTTTGAAAATATCTACTTTTAACTGAATATGCCGAGATCAATATGTTATTTCAACATTTAAAAGTTAAATTTAAAATGGAATAAAACAGAAGTAAAACAACATTTTGCCTTAATTCTGAATTTGACTTTTTGACTTTTTAATTAAATGGAGAGGTTCAGTTTTGTGCTAAAATAAATTTAGACTTCCGTCTTGTATTTTGCTCTCCATTGTGGGTGGTGGTGGTGGTTGTTGTTTTTCCCCCCTCCTTAACTCTGTGGCATCTAAAATTTCCTGGCAGACTTTTTTGCCTGACTGTTTTTTAATTGTGGCTGATGTCTGTATGTCTACATCTATTTTAGTTATATGATGAATAAATACATTGAAGAATCTAGCTGCTTCTGCAAACAGCAGAGGGAGCTTGAGCACCATTTATTGTGAATCATCAATTTGGAAAACTCCAGGTTTTTAACTCTCACGTATAGAAAATTAGAGGATGTTCTGTTGAGCTGTTTGTTAGAGTAACAAATGTAAGGGAGCCTTCTTCTGTATTGCATAATTTCCTAATTTTATAGTTTCAAATTAGACAGGATTTTTTGGCTGGTGGGCAATCCATTCCAAATTTCCGTGTTTTGGACTGTCAAGGAAACTTACGCTCCACGTGTTACTTACACTCATCTCCAGGTTCCGAGCTGGTGGAACTCTAGCATACACCATATAGTGTGTACACCATAGTAATATGTACAATTAGAAGTGCAGTGTAAAAAATACTTGGTATGGAGCCAGACTGAGCCTGGCACTAACAGGTTCTGCCATATCTTACCTCCTGCTGAGCTGCATGGATATTCCTGCACTGTGTCTTTGGTTTTTCATGGCTGCATCTCCAGATTTGAGCTAGCTCCACAAATTCTCAGCATACTGATCAGACGTAATAAGCTTTCCATGAACCTGAAGTACTGGGGAGTGCAGTATTATCTGAATAATTCTGCAGGAAATAGCTTGGTCCCGAAAGGTTTATTAGTTTCAGCTTAAGACTAGCAATGTCAGATCTGATCTCATTCCCTGTGGCGCCATTCAGATGTTTCTGTGCTTTCCCGTATTGCCAGGAACAGCAGTGCAGGGAGGCCTGAACTGTGTGTGTATGCAGCTACTTGAGGTTTGTCCTGTAGAGCATATTAGTTCTGGCTTTCCCATGGCAGTACCTACGCTGTTTGCATATCTGTTCTGACTCTGGAGAAAGGGGCAGTTGCATTCATGAAATATTTCTGAGCTAAAAAACCCCACTGACCCCAGCTAATTCTTCACAGAGCCAAATCAGAAACTTCTTCATCCAGACAGTGCTTATCTAGCAGTGTGGGTACTAACCAGCAGCAGACAATTCAGACTTGTCAGTCTAATCTGACAAAAGACAATTTTTGCTGCTTTCCTTTTCGGAAACATCTGGGCACAGTTCCTTATGCCAGCTGACCCACTTTGAAGTGAATGTGGTTTATGCAGATTTTTTTTCTAGTGTTCTGCCAGCTGATGCTGTCTTGCAGCACCCAGTACACTGTGGATATCAGAACAGTAATGTGATGTGTCTCACCCAGAAGCAGGGACAGTGTGATGCTCACAAGGAATCTTTGTCGTGAAATAAAACCATAGAATTTACTGCTCCAGAAATAAAGTGCTGTGAACAGGGAAACACTATGTATTTTAAGTTTATTTCATTAATACACTGTGTTAGTATTTGTGATACTTTATTATCAAGTTAAAATTTAGAGATTATTGAGAACAAACTCATACCAACTTAGGTGGATGGAGATTAGTAAGTAAAATGAAGTATGTACTTACATCTATGTGCATTTTTCATTTGGTATTTTTCAAAGTATTTATACCAGTCACATTTCAATATTTAGGTTTAAAAAAATAGTTTCCAACTATATAAGAAGAATAGTGCATAGCTGTAAGTAATCAAAGTTTGCAGAGCTACAAAATACAAGTTTGAGTCAATTGCTTATACTGTATGCTATACAAGAAGGCTAGGTAATATCTTATTTATACCAAGTTATACCTCATTTTAAAAAGATGAGTTTAAAGTTTGAATGATTTATTTTATGCCTGCTGAATTTTTTTGGCCATTGATGCCACTATAACACCAGTTCTCTAAATTTTAATGTAATATGAGTAATTGCCACATTTTTTTAATGTATTACTGTGAAACCTTTTCCCTGATAGTGACTAAAAAAACTTGATTTTAGACATGGAGTTGCTTCTATTCTAAATGCAAGTAATATAAGTGAAAAATCAGGAGTTACAGTGAATTACAAACCATAGCCTTACATTTTTTTCATCTTGAAGCTTATTTTCTTAATTTTTGAGATGAGTTGGTGGAATTTCGTAAGAATAATTGTCAGATTAAAAAATCCCTTTGGTATTTGTACATGGTTTCATTTATAGTAGATCCTATAAGACTTTGCATGCAATAGCAGTTGGGTGTATCTTTTTTGAGGCATTTGACTCAGTAACTGTTTACAATTAACTGACTAAGCCTTTGTATTTTAGCAAATATCTCTGTTATACTTACTGTTGCGTTTTTAGGTTCTTCCTTAAAAATCCTGGCAAAATGCAGCCAATTTTTAAAATGTTTCCAAGAAAGTTGTTTGGACCTTCCATTATGTCACTGGAGATTTGGAATTTTACAGGTTCTTTATGTTCTTTTAACCAGTCTTCAGTCTGCTGCTGATTAAAAGAATGTCTCGGTAAACCCACAGCATGTCACGAAAGTACGTGTCATAAAGTCTTGTCCAAGTAGAATTAGCCAAAATGCTTGTTATCCAAGTGTCAATAAAATAACAACTTCTTGGTCCAAATTACTTCATGTATCTTGTTGTCTGTCAGATATTAATAATACAACCATACAATTTGTTTGCTAATCCCTTGGCTCTTCTTGATGGTGTAGAACAGTATTTGCTAACCATTTTGCTTCCAAAATGTCAACTGCTTATCTTAAACCAAACCAAACTGCCCCCTACAGTATTCTTGTCTGCATATGCTTAGCTGTGAGAAGATGGTTGTATCCCTCACAGGAGAGCAGGCTGCTTTCTTTGAGGTGCAGTGCTTTTTTATGCAATTAGTTGTATACTTTCATGGACAGGTCACCGGTGTCTGTAGCTAACAGTTCACCTTCAACATGTGTTTGGGTGCTATATAACTTAGGCTAACATTGCTTTAAAAAATTGGATGCTGAATAATGTCATATGATGTTATGGGCATAAAATGTTCAGTATTTTTAAACATATTGTTGTATCTTCTACTGGAATTTTTTAAATACAAATGACAGTTGTATTTAATACAAATACATGCTCATGTATTATTAAAAGCTGTAATGGCTTTTACATGTGGTCATTAGCCAAAGCAGGATCCACCTTTGTTTGGTGTATCATTGCTTGGCTGTTATAATAACTTTACTCATATTCTAATGTCCATATAGGCTTAAATGCTGGTACATCTTTTTCTTTCTATTGCATTTTGAAGAATACTGTTGTTATGATCTCTTTTTCCACTCAGTTTAATTGCATTTTCTGCATCTAAGAGAATACATTTGCCATTTTTATTCAGTTTATTAAAAACAACATGGAGTTAGGTGTTCTTCCTTCTTTGATCAACTTAAAATATTTTTTACATGTCTTTTCACTGAACATACTGTGTTGCAGCAGTTGGAAACTGGAAAGCCAGATTAAAAGTTAGATGATATTTTTACTCAGTGATTTGAGAATGTGTTTCAAATTCTTCTTTAATTTTGCTTATTTCCAAGCACTAACCATGTTAAATAACTTCAATTCTGTTCCAGGCTGCTATAGGTTGAGTTTCTCATTTTGTTTTCTTTATGAGTAATAAAGAGTTTTATAGGTTATGCTACAATAAAACTTTTCAAAAAGTAAATATTGTCATTAGCATATTTTAATTTTTCTACATACAAACCAACTTTTATCAGTTTCCTGTGCTGCTTTCTTTTTTTCCTTCTAGGAAATGGCCATCTCTGTTTAGACAAGAAATAGACCCAACTTTTTGAGGGGGGAGGGAGGAGGAGGGAGGAAATATGGTATGAAATGGCATCTAAGTATTTGAACATGTTGGAAAAAAATATTGATGCAAGTTTTCTATTGGAAGAGGCTCAGCTGAAATACTAGGGATGTATTCCATTTCATTAGAAGTTACATGAGAAACTACCAACCCTGTAATAAAACTTAAACAAAAAATAAAGTTAACATAGCCAAATCTATACCTAAAACAGAACAAAATTATTTGAAATCTTGGAATATAGAAGGTCTTGGAGCAAGTATTGTGGAAAATCCAGTTTTGACTAGCTTAATTGTAACACATGCTTGCAGTACTTCTTTTTCCAAAGACATTGCAGCTATTAATTCAGACTCACTACATGAAACTGAATGAGGAAACAGTCATTATTTTCATACATGTGGAAACTGAGTTAGATAATGCTACTTTTTCAAAATTATGCAGATATTTATTAATAGAGCATAAATCAGTATATAGCTGCAAGTTCATTACATTCAGACATTTTTCTTAAGCCATTGTTGCATGCACAGACATACTGGGAATGCTATGGGTTTTGGGGTTTTTTGTTTTGTTTTGTTTTGCTCAAATAGAAGATCACTCTCTGGCCCCACTCAGTGGCTTTCATTTTGCTTAATATGTGTTGAAATGTCACCATTGAATGTTCTTATTCTAGCTTTTAGTAGTGCTAGATGTGTTGTGGTTGGATTAATATAAAGACAATATTTTCTTCTGTTTCCTTACATGAGATGTTTTATACCTCTGCAGAAATATTACTGATGATGAATCCTCTGTGGATGAACTGAGAGGCACACTGCGGTTTTTTGCATCTGTATTAGTTCGGAGAATTCACAAGGTAAAGTGGCTTAAAGGTAGTAGCGTTGTTTTTCCATTTGAAATAATGTCTGTAACTAAACAGTTCTTTAATTCTTTTTTAAATTTTGATTCTAAAATCAATCTTACAGCCCGTATAGGCAATTTTCTAGGAAGTTTTTTCTCTGTGCTTATCTGTTCCCTCCTTTTGGACCTTAACTTATTCCTAGTTATAAACTGTCTTTGAAGGTTCTTGCAAGTGAAGATCTTTCTGATAGCAGTGCAAGGCATTTTTAAAACCTTGGGATGGTCTTTTAGCTGTCTGTTAGTGACTTAATTCAAGTAGAAATAATTTCGAGAATTATGAAAAAGAATTACTAAACAGTAGTTAGCAGTGTACCTGTCTTCATGGCTTCTCGTTGCTTGACTTCTTTGAATACAGTCAAGGTCCTTATATTGTTTATAAATAAGAGACTGTAAGTGAATAGCTTGCTATAAGAATTAGAATAGATATGAGTCATATACTAATCTGATTCTTACAAAAAGTTCTGAAGACTAAATTTTAAAGATTCAAGTTACCTGTTAACTGTGTTTAATATATTAGCACATACACTGTGATGTTCTCTGGTAAAGTGCTTCAAGCCTGTTTTACAGGAATTGCTTCTAAATTTCTGGCTGTTCTAAGCAGGAAGAGATGCTAACTTGGTTTCCAGATTTACTCACTGTTGGCCCCTCTGTTGGAGCTGCTGCTATAAGTGTGTGTGTGTGTGTGTGTGTGTGTGTGTGTGTGACTTTTTTTCCCCTCCTTAGTAACAGCAATATTTTCTGAGCTACAAGTTGTAAATGTATTCTATCATGGCTGATTAATAGCCTGATTCTGTCCTCGCTGTATATCAAGTCCAGATGACTTTCTTGTTATTGTAATTCAAGTATGTTGCTTTTAAAGTTAGTGTGGGGGAAAATTAGTAAATGTTCTGGGTAGTGCAGACATTATGTAGGTGTGAAACTTAAGTAAATCTTTCAAAGTAAAAATACAGAGCAAGTCTTAACATTTAATTTGTAGTTCTAATGCATGCAGTTGTTACTTGAAATATTTGTAAATATATTGTTGATCCAAAAAAGAATGGTGTTGGGACTGTGTCTCCTTTATGGATCTTGTAATAAGGTATCAATTCTGTTATCTCAGATGAACTGTATCATCTTTCACCATCTAGTCTGAATTTAAATAAAGTAATAATTTTCTGTATCTGCCTTGGTCAGTAGCAAAGCATAAATAATATATTCAGTTTTATGTATCTGGCTAGAGAATATATGCAACAACAATTCAAAGATATTCTAACTGCGAAGGTATTAAACATGGTTGGGGAAGCTACAGAAACATAAATAATATCACTAAAGTGCATTTCTCATTACAGATGGTTAGATTTATTTGTATACATCCTATGTAATAATATAATGTATTTTGTCTCTTTGTATGAAGTGCTATAAATATTTCAGACAAAAGATACTTATAATAACTTAGTATTTTGGAACAGAACTGAAATTTGGCATGCTCCATTACACAGTAGAGTGTGGAGCCTTATATTATACTATAGTTTTCATACCTTTTCTGCTCAGAAAAAATGATTGTATGCATGTGCATACTCCCCCTACACAGGTCAAAACAGCCTGAAGTAATAGGTATGATGCAGGTACTGATGAAATATGCTTAGAAATGAGAGTAGATATGCAAATAGAAGAATCTATGCTTATTAAGAAAGACTTAAAATTGCAAATTGTCTCAGAGAAAAGAATCATTGGGGGCATTATTTGGTTCCATCAATTTCCTTTCTTTTCTATTGAAGGCTGCCTAGGTGGCCTCTTTCCCCCTTTTCCTCTCCCCCCCCTTTTCCTCTCCCCCCCCCTTTTCCTCTCCCCCCCCTTTTCCTCTCCCCCCCCTTTTCCTCCCCCCCCCTTTTCCTCCCCCCCCCTTTTCCTCCCCCCCCTTTTCCTCCCCCCCCCTTTTCCTCCCCCCCCTTTTCCTCCCCCCCCCTTTTCCTCCCCCCCCCTTTTCCTCCCCCCCCCTTTTCCTCCCCC